>NC_051164.1:2774833-2806652 GCF_013339745.2 Dermacentor silvarum | reverse complement strand
GATGATGATGATGATTATTGTGGTTTATTGGCGCAAGGGCCAGATGTGGCCAAAGAGCGCCAAGACGATGGTAGTGGTTTGATAGTCGTACATGAATGGTGAACTATATGAACACTAGATGTGACATGGCTGTAAAGGGGCCTAAAAACAGTCGCTGTAAAGTGCGTAAAATATATACGTAATAAGATTATGGCAATGACTGATTATGTGTACTATGGACATGAACAATGCATTGCGAAGGAATGATACGACTTACAAAATAATAAAGATGCTGGACTTGGCCAGAAGCACAAGTGCCTAAACAGAGCCCTTGAATCACAAGGGCCTGGAGGTATGTGCTATAAAAAGAAAAGAACTATCACAGCAACATCCTCTGGAGAGAGGATGTGCTATCAACTTATTGGGCTAATAACATGTAGCAGAACATCTTTCAAGAATGCGAGGACTGCATTGGTGCTAAAAAGCGGTTCTTTACCGAGAAACATAGCGGGATGGAGAGGGACACAATAGCGATATGCTAGCGGAAAATGTTTCTTTCTCTTTCAGCTTCCCGACACTCCAAGAGGACGTGGAGGACGGTGAGCCTCTCGCCACATCTACCACAGGTAGGAGGATCATTACCATTCAATAGAAAATTGTGAGTACCGTATGTGTGTCCTATTCTGAGACGACAGAATAGGACATCAGTTCGTCGTGTTTTAGTTGTACAGGGCAAGAACCCTACCTGTGGCCTAATCAAGTGGAGCTTATTATTTGCTTCGGCGTCCCACAAGCGTTGCCAGTGGCTTCGCAGTTTGTTTCGTAGGAAAGGCTTCAGATCTGTGGAGGGAATAGTAGCGGCAGGATTAATAGCTTGCGATGTAGTTGATGTGGCCAACTGGTCTGCTAGCACATTGCCCTCGATGCCTCTATGACCTGGCACCCAGCATATTATTACATGTCTATGAGATTGGTAAATGTCACACAAGAGTGAGTAAAGCTCAAGAAAAATAGGGTTCTTATGCTTTTGTAAAGATGTTAGAGCTTTTACAAGATTCAACGAGTCTGTGAATATTATTGCCTTTTGTAGTTTCAATTTGTCTATATGTTTCACTGCAGAAAGTACTGCGTAGGCTTCTGCTGTGAAGATACTTGTTAGGGGGTTCAATACGTCAGATTTAGAAAAAGAGGGACCAACAGCCGCATAAGATACGCCAGCATGGGACTTGGATGCGTCGGTGTAGAATTCCGAGCACGAGTACTTCGATTGAAGTTCGCGGAAATGCATTGCAATTTCGAGCTCCGGTGCGTGCTTTGTAACCTCTACAAAGGATAGATCACACTCTATCACCTGCCACTCCCAGGGCGGTGACATCTTAGCTGGAGGCATTAGGCTATGTTCTAGAAGTGGGACATCCATCTCTTCGCTGAGTTCTCTTACACGCAGTGAGAAAGGCCGCCTCACAGAGGGTCGATTATAGAAAAGCGTTGCACACTTCAAATCATTAATGGTTACAGAACAAGGATGTTGCCAATCGGAGTGCACTTTGAGAAAATAGGTGAAGCTGATGTATGTTCTCTGGAGATGGAGTGACCACTCATTGGATTCTACGTATAAGCTTTCGACGGGGCTTGTTCTGAATGCGCCAGTGGCCAGGCGGATGCCTAGCTGGTGGACAGGATCTAGCATTTTTAGAGCGCTCGGGGCGGCAGAGTGGTATACTACGGCACCATAGTCCAATCGCGACCGAATGAGACTCTTGTAAAGATTCATTAGACACTTCCTGTCGCTGCCCCAGGATGTGCGAGATAAAAGTTTCAGTAAGTTCATTGTTTTCAGGCATTTCGCCTTGAGATGTTTTATGTGGTGGGTGAAAGTAAGCTTAGAGTCAAGTATGATGCCTAAAAACTTGTGTTCTTTGTTCATAGGTATTTGTTGTCCATACATTTCGATAGTAGGAACTGCAACGAGATCGCTCTTCCTAGTGAAAAGAACACAAGAACTTTTGTGGGGGTTTACTTTGAACCCGTTTTCGTCTGCCCACTTAGACACTTTGTTCAACCCCTGCTGTACTTGTCTCTCGCAAACTGCGAGGTTACAGGACTTGAACCCTATTTGTATATCGTCCACATAGATGGAATAAAAAATAGCGGGTGGTAACGAAGCACGGATCGTGTTCATTTTAACGATAAAGAGTGTGCAGCTGAGCACACCTCCCTGGGGTACACCAGTTTCCTGCACAAAAGGTCGTGATAACACATTGCCAACTCGCACACGGAATGTGCGATTCAGCAGATAACTCTCAATCACATTTAACATATTACCACGTATACCAAAGTGGGAAAGGTCTCTCAGTATTCCAAACCGCCATGTGGTGTCGTAGGCCTTTTCCATGTCTAGAAATACAGACAGAAAGAACTGTTTGTGAATAAAAGCTTCGCGTATCTGGGCCTCAATACGTATCAAATGGTCAGTGGTGGATCGACCCTCGCGAAAACCGCACTGGTATGGGCAATCAAGCAGTTTGTTTGATTCTAGGAAATGTAGTAGGCGGCGGTTTATCATTTTTTCGAAGACTTTGCAGAGACAGCTAGTTAGTGCTATAGGCCGGTAACTCGAAACAGACGATGGATCCTTGCCCTGTTTCAGGATAAGAATTATAATGGCCTCTTTCCAGGCGGACGGTATCTCGCCGGAAGACCATACAGCGTTGTAGAGGGAAAGGAGGGTTTTCTGTGTTTCATGGGGAAGGTGCTTCAGCATTTCATATATGACACGGTCAGCACCTGGTGCAGAATTATTGCAGCAGCTTAGTGATGCCTGTAGCTCAGCTAATTTAAATGGTTCGTTATATGCCTCGTGTTTTTTGCATTTTCGTTCCAGCTTCTGTCCTTCTATTCTGGCTTTGTATCGTTTAAATGTTTCCGAGTAGTGCGATGAGCTGGACACATGTTCAAAATGTGCGCCCAGGAAGTTCGCTTGGTCTTCCAAGCTGTCGCCCTGTGTGCTTACCAAAGGGAGTGAATATGTTTGTCGTCCTCTTACCTTATTTACCCTGTTCCAGACTTTGGATTCATCTGTATACGAGTTTATACCTGATAAAAACTTCTGTCAGCTCTCTCTTCTGGCCTGTCGGCGCGTTCTCCTGCCTTGGGACTTTACCTTCTTAAAATTGACAAGATTCTCTGCAGTAGGATACTCACGTAGCAGCCCCCACGCTTTGTTCTGTTTCCTACGAGCGCTCCTACATTCGTCGTTCCACCATGAGACACGGCGTTTGCATGCCACACTACTCATTTGGGATATGCATTTAGAAGCGGCATCAATTATAAAGGTAGTGAAATACTCCACAGCAGCATCAATTCCTAACGAAGACATGACAGCCCAGGAGATACTACTAGTAAGAGTTCGAAATTTCTCCCAATCGGCTGTATCAACCTTCCATCGAAGGGCTTGTGGTGAGGACTCATTTTCTTTGGTTGTTCTCAGTAGTATTGGGAAGTGATCGCTCCCGTAAGGATTTTTGGTAACTTCCCATTTAAGTTCAGAAAATAGAGACGCGGAAGCTACGCTCAGATCAATAGAAGAAAATGTTCTGTTTGCAATACAGTAAAATGTAGGTTCCTTTTTATTCAGGAGGCACGCACCAGACGAGAAAAGAAATTGTTCAACAAGACGACCTCGTGCATCGATACGAGAGTCGCCCCACAGACTGCTGTGCGCATTGAAATCGCCAAGAACAAGATAAGGTTCCGGCAATTCGTCTATAAAGGACTGAAATTCATGTTTGTGTAAGTGGTAATGTGGGGGTATGTAAAGCGAGCAAATGGTGATGAGTTTGTTTAGAAGAACAAGTCGAACTGCCACTGCTTCAAGGGGCGTTTGTAGCTGCAAACGTTGGCATGCTATGCTTTTTTGTATTATGATGGCAACACCGCCTGATGATCCGAGAGCATCATTGCGATCTTTACGAAACGTAACATACTGTCGGAGAAAGTTTGTATGTTTTGATTTTAAGTGTGTTTCCTGTACACACAGCACTTTTGGATTGTGTTGGTAAAGGAGTTCTTGGATATTGTCGAGGTTCCTAAGAAGGCCTCTGACGTTCCACTGAATAATTTGCGTGTCCATAGTGAAGGTAAATTGGTGCTGTGTGTACGAAGAAGAACGTGTTTTAGCCTACAGAGCCGTTTGCGGCCCTGTAATTTTGGTTCTGTCTTTTCTAGAGCGGTCCAAAGAATTTGGCCGCTCTTTAGGTGCTGACTGCACCACCTTGCTTGGAGTAGTGTCCATAGCCTCTTCCGAAGCGCTGGACACTCGCTCATGTGTACGTCGTGTAGCCTTCGCCTCGAGGGACGAAGGCGGTGAGCTCACCAGCCCGGAGGCCGATGGGTCCTCCTTAGCCTCTGAGCTGCGATGGCTGCTGCCAGCGCTAGTGGAGGCCTCTGGTGTGGCCGATTTCGAGAACGGCAGGGCAGCCTTAGCTGCTCCCACCATGGGGGCGGGTGGCAGTCGCCTCAGTACGCTGCGCGTACCTTGGGCGACCGCCGGGGTCCGTCGTGATGCTGCCCCCTGTTGCACCACTTCGGCAAAAGAAGTTTTCGTTGAAAATGAAGGCGAAAGACGCTGTCGTGCTTCCCGGAAAGTGATATTCTCTTTGACTTTGATCGTAATTATCTCTTTTTCTTTCTTCCAGGCTGCGCAAGATCTGGAATATGCAGGGTGGCTGCCATCGCAGTTTGCGCAATGGGCCTCAGCAGTACATTCATCAGCAGAGTGATCTTTTGCAGCGCATTTCGCACAAGTTTGTTGTCCTCGGTAGCGTTGAGAGGCATGGCCAAACCTCTGACACTTGTAGCAACGTCGTGGATTTGGAATGTAAGGTCTTACACGCAGTTTAAGGTAGCCTGTTTCTATTGTATCTAGGAGTGTGCTAGAGCCAAAAGTAAGTACTATGTGTTTGGTTGGTAGTTCTTTGTTGTCGCGCCTGATTTTTATGCGTTGTACATTTATAACGTTTTCTTCTTTCCATCCATTCAGGAGTTCTTCGTCAGTCAAATCCATGAGGTCGTTATCTGAAACCACACCCTTGACGGTGTTCATTGTTCGGTGTGCGCTGACAGATATGGTTTTATCGCCAAATGCCACCAGGTTTGTGAGTTTCTCATACTGCATTTTGTCTTTTACCTCAATCAGAAGGTCACCACTTGCCATCTTGGTGGCTTAGTAGCCACTTCCAATGACCTCCGTGAGACATTTTGACACTAAGAAGGGTGAAATGTTCGTCGCTTTTTTGTCGGTGTTTTCGCAGTGAATCACGTGGAAACGTGGAAAAATTTCGGTGGCCTTTGTGAAGAAGTTGAATCCTTCATCGGTGCGCCCTCTTTTTATGAGAGGGCGATCAGGGAATTTGGGGTGTGAGAAAGCCATACAAATTAAAGTGACTTCGGCAGCGGTGCCACCCGCCCACCGCGGAGCCCAACAAGGGGACGCGACAGGGTTGTTATGAACAAGACCTGCCAACGCCAGCTGTACACAACCACTATAACCAAATATGATATAACCAAGGTTGGCTATCTCACACAAGGTTAACCCTAGCTGCCTGGAAAATCAGAATATAAGAAGTAAGAAGGAGACAGGAAAGATTCAAAGTGAGAGAAAAAGAAAAAGATTGAAGAGGTGGATAGGAAAAGGCAACTACCGATTTCCCCCGGGTGGGTCAGTCCGGGGGTGCCGTCTATGTGAAGCCGAGGCCAAAGGGGTGTGTTGCTTCTGCCGGGGGGCCATAAAGGTCCGAACACCCGTCATCGGCTCAACCCCCAGGATCCCCCTTTCCCCAGACACGGCTCAGCCGCGCACGGCTACACGCGGGAGGGTCCAACCCTCATGTGCTCGGGTACGTGGTGGCGCAACTAACCAAACGCCTGCTTGCGCAGACGCCCCTGCGGGGAGCCACTAGAAACGCTTCTGGTATTGTTCAAAAGTAAATTACGAAGTGAAATCGTTCAACAGGCAATTGGACTACATGCATAAACAATCCCTAGACACATATAGAGAAAGTAGGAGTGCGTGAGAGCCACTAGAAGCGCTTCTGGTCTAGTTCAAAAGTAAATTATGAAGTGAATATCTTCAACGCGCAATTGGACTGGATGCATAAACAATCCCTAGACACATATGGAGAAACTACAATTGCGTGAGGGCCACTAGAAACGCTTCTGGTCTAGTTCAAAAGTAAATTACAAGGTGGCATTCTTCAACGAGCAATTGGAGTGACTGCATAAACAATCCCTAGACACGTATAAAGAAACTACGGTTGCGTGAGAGCCACAAGAAACGCTTCTTGTGTAGTTAAAAAGTAAATTACGAAGTGACATTCTTTAACGCTAAATTGGACTGACTGTAAAAACAAACTCTAGACACAATAGAGGAACTACGGGTGCGTGAAAGCCACTTCAACGAGCGCTTACGATTGAACCATGAGCTGCAACTACTAAATCAGCATACCTCTAGTACACATGGATACCGCAGAGGAACTGTACCGGATTGTCGTGCGCATCGTAGCCACTTCACGTAAACCGCTATATAAACAGTTCGTAGAAATGTAACGAGATTAAACTTGAAAACTAAATCGTGCATATCAAAGCACGCGCTCAAATTTGAGCGGTTTGCCACATAAACAATCTAGAAAATAAATATGACTACGAAGTGGACATGAGAACGCCGCAAGAAACATGACTGGTCATAACAATACAATTATAGACGCACTCGGACCGGATAGTGACTGCAGAGAAACTACGGTTGCGTGAGGTAGTTGCGAAGTGACACGCTGCATGTAAAACAATCTCTAGACATAAGGACAATTCCCTAGTCACATAGCGCAATTGGACTGACTGCATAAACAATCCATAGACCCATAAACTACGGCTGTGTTAAAGCGAAGTGACATTCTCCAACGGTAAATTGGACTGCATGCATAAACAATCCCTAGACACATATACAGAAACTACGGCTGTGTTAAAGCCAATAGAAGCGCTTCTGGTCTAGTTCAAAACTAAATTACGAAGTGAAATTCTTCAACACGCAATTGGACTGGATGCATAAACAATCCCTAGACACATATAGAGAAACTACAATTGCGTGAGAGCCACTAGAAACGCCTCTGGTCTAGTTCAAAAGTAAATTACGAAGCGACATTCTTTAACGCTAAATTGGACTGACTGTATAAACAATCCCTAGACACAATAGAGAAACTACGGGTGCACGACCGCCGCTAGAAACGCTTCTGGTATTGGAAAAAAGTAAATTACGAAGTGACATTCTTCAACGCTAAATTGGACTGACTGTATAAACAATCCCTAGACACTATAGAGAAACTACGGGTGCGTGACAGCCACTATAAACGCTTCTGGTATTGTTCAAAAGTAAATTACGAAGTGAAATTGTTCAACGGGCAATTGGACTGCATGCATAAACAATCCATAGACACATATAAAGAAACTATGGATGCGTGAGAGCCACTAGAAACATTCTGGTCTAGTTGAAAAGTAAATTACGACGTGACATTCTTCAACGCTAAATTGGACTGACTGTATAAACAATCCCTAGACACAATAGAGAAACTACGGAAGAATGGCAGCCACTAGAAACGCTTCTGGTATTGTTCAAAAGTAAATTACGAAGTGAAATTGTTCAACGGGCAATTGGACTGCATGCATAAACAATCCCTAGACACATATAGAGAAACTACGGGTGCGTGAGAGCCACTAGAAGCGCTTCTGGTCTAGTTCAAAAGTAAATTACGAAGTGAATATCTTCAACGCGCAATTGGACTGGATGCATAAACAATCTCTAGACACATATGGAGAAACTACAATTGCGTGAGGGCCACTAGAAACGCTTCTGGTCTAGTTCAAAAGTAAAATACGAAGTGGCATTCTTCAACGCGCAATTGGAGTTTGAAGTTGAAGTTTGAAGTTTGAAGTTTATTCAAAATATATACATTTGTTATATACATTCGTTTTGCATTGTGATTGAACAATCAGAGGTCCCAAAGTAAGAACTGTCAGGGGGACCTCCTAACAAAAATTAAACAGAAGATTAGTTCATTGGTCAGCAAACAATGGCGAAATTGCAGCAAAATATAGAAAAAGTGTGCGAAAAAAAAGAGTAGGGCAATATAAGTAATAATGACAATTTGCTTCAAACAAAGAAATCAAAAGAAAACAATAAAGTCACAAATCGTTTAACAATTCAATTTTAAGACGTTTACAAAATGAGTACATTGTGCATGATTTCAAGTCAAAAGGTAGCTTGTTCCACAGAGTTACACATGAAAATCTTGTCATTCGACCATAGTTTGTACGTATTTTAGGTAAAAGTAGATTACGGTTAGTTGAAAACCTTGTGTTGTTAGTATTTACAAGAGTGACATCAGAAAAGCTAGAAATGTATAATTCATTATTTAAAACACGAAACATGATTATAAGAATTTTGTGGCTAACAAGTTTACGCCGAGGCAAAATATTCAGACTGCGAAAAATGGGGGCTGATGGTGATAAAAATGGGTTGAAAGTGATAAGTCTTAAAGCTTGCTTTTGTAAGCGTTCAAGATGACCTATATGCGACCAATACGTATTTCCCCATGATGATAGGCAGTACGACAGATGGCTGTGAATAAATGAGTAATATAAGGAAAGAAGGATTTCGGTTGAAAAGTAAGGCCGTGTTTTGATAATCACATGAATACCGAAAGACACTTTTTGAGTTAAGGACTGAGCATGCTCACTGAATTTCAAATGTTTATCTAATATTACACCAAGAAATTTTGTGGAAGCAGATGTATGAATGAAGTGTCCATCAAGTGTCACCGCTAATGAAGAGATGTTCGGCAATAACTGTGGGGAATGAAACACCATAAAATTAGTCTTCGATGGATTGATACGTAATGCGTTCGATTCACACCATGAGTGAAAGTTGTCTAAGTCGATGTTTAGTGAATGTTGTAGTATGAGTGGGTCCTTATGTGCGGTAAAAATTGTAGTGTCATCAGCATAGAGAAGAGCATTAGTGTGTTTCAAACGAAGTGGTAAATCATTTATAAATAACAAAAACAGGAGGGGTCCCAGGATCGATCCCTAGGGAACGCCAACGTTGCAGATTTTTGGAGATGAGAATGAATCATTTATTTGAACAACTTGCGTCCGGTTAGTAAGATAGCTTTTAATCAGTTGTAAGGGGGGTCCAGATATTCCGTAACAGTCAAGTTTATGAAAGAGAATGTTGTGATTAATTGTATCAAAGGCCTTAGTAAAATCAATGAACACAGCTCCAAAAAGTAGGCCTTCATCAATTGCCAATTTAACTCTGTCAGTGAAAGTAATTAGTGCAACCTCAGTTAAAAAACCTGGACGGAAGCCAAACTGATCATCAGATAATATGTCAAATTTGGATAAGTATTTCATTAAGCGTATGTAGATTAGTTTTTCAATTACTTTACTAAAGAAAGGTAAAATGCAAATTGGGCGATAGTTGTTAGAGCATTCGCGATCACCTTTCTTAAAAATCGGGATAATTTTACCTGCTTTCAGGCTATGAGGAAACACAGCAGCTGAGAAAAGCTTATTGATTAAATAGGCTAAGATTGGTGAAAGCTCATTTGATACAAGTTTAATTTTGGAAGCGCAAATTTGATCGAGACCTGGGCCCGTCTTTGATGATAGGATAATATCGTTAACTTCATCTGGTGCCGTGGGGTACAAAAAGAAAGATTGAGGAGTACGTGGAAGACTTGGCAGTGTGAGTTCTGATTGAGTGGTTTTATTAGTATCTACAGGGGCACTGAAATGTGAACTGAAAACTTCAGCGATGGAACCAGAATCCGTGTATCTGTTTTCGTTAAGAGTTATGGCAGCTGGGTGTGTTTTAGGCTCATTGTTGTTAAGAAATTCTTTAATTACTTGCCACTTCTGCCTGGTGTTGCCACAATTATTTCTAATCTTATTTTGATAGTATTCCCGTTTAGCGTGCCTCAGAGCAGCTCCCAGAATATTGGAATAAATTTTTAGCCGACATTTTAGGGAATGATTAAATGGTTCTGCCTTCACCTTCCTGCGAAGATTATCTTTCTTCATTATAGAATTCATTAGTGCCTTAGTGATCCAAGGATTCCTAGGCGTACGAAACCATTTCTTAACCGTGATTTCAGAAGAAGACTGACTGATACATTCTCTTATCTTAGTTGAAAAAGATTCGAATGCAGTTTCGGGGTTATTTTCGTGATATAGTTCGCTCCAATTAGTGTTTCGAATGGTGTCCAAAATTTTTTGAATCAAAAGTAGTGCGCACGTTATTTCTAATACGGTGGAACTCTTTAGACCCGAAAAACAAAAATATCGGGTAATGATCCGTAATAGCATAGTCCAACACTCCTGCTGTAATATCATCGGTAGGCAGACTGACCAAGATGTGATCGATCAATGTATTGGAATCGTATCTAGTTGGAGTACGTATTACTGACGAAAAGCCGCAACCAAGAAAACAGCGTACATATTCAGAGCAGGATTGGCTGTGTTGATCAGCAATGTTAATGTTTATGTCACCACAGATAACTACATTCTTGTTCTCTTCAATTAACTTATTTAACATTACTTCAAATTCTGCACAAAATTCTGCATATGATGAAGAGGGTGATCGGTAAAGTGATAGAATGACGGTGTTACGGTTAGTCATTGGCAGATGATGATGGTCAATTTCAATGCATACGGATTCACAAAGTGGTGTGCTTAATGACACGTCAAGTCGCCGCCGATAAGGTACAGTAGAATCAACAGGAACAGCTGAACCGCCACCACGACTATCCTCACGATGACAATATTCCGATATGTAGCCAGGGATTCCGTACAAGGCGCCGTCATGTGAGGTCAACCAAGTTTCTGATAAACAAATGAATGAAAACGTGTGATCGATGACTGAAAAGAAAGCACAAACGTCATCGTAGTGTTTGCGAAGGCTCCGGATGTTAAAATGAATTAAAGAGAATGCAGACGCATTGTCCTTGAGAAGTGCTTTAGTGCGTTCGAATGAAAATATGGACGAATCCATTCTGTACAGCGACTGAAGTGGTAAACAGGTGCGTATACGATGACAAGTTATTTAAATACGGCAAGATCACCCACGCCAGAGATGCGGTGCACTCTACTATCTTCCGATTTCCTGGCCTTGATAATGCAATTATCTGTCCAGATAAATTTCCATCCCTTAGCTTTTTTCAGCTCAAAGGCCTGTGCGAAAAGTCGCTTATTCTCTGGCGTCAGGTGGTCATTGACGTAGATGGGGGCAACTGAATTCCCAGAAAGCCCAATAGCTCTTGTGTTTAGCCTTGCTTTTCTTGCTTTTACCGCGAAGTCTGTTTTTTTTTGACCGTGAGCAGAACCGCGCAATAATATGTGTGCCCTGCTTTCCCGGTACACGGTGCGCTATGTCTATATCACTGGGAGCAATTGCGCAGCCAACTTTCTCGCCAATGGCCTACACGACAGCTAGGCAGCTCTCACCTTCCGTCTTCGGGATACCTTTTATTTCGACGTTGTTCGCCCGTGAATATTGCTCAACGTCAGCAAGCCGCCGCCAGAATAGCCTGCAGTCATCTTTCACTGATTTGTTTTCGTCTCTCAACGACTTGTTTTCTTTTGCGAGAGCTTCATTTCTGGTTTTGACTGATTCATAAAGTGCATTGAACGTCTGAAGGCTGTCTCGCATGGCCGCAACCTCAGAACGGAGAGCGTCTATCTCCTTTGCCAATTCAGCATTTGTAGGCATAGTGACAAGATGCAATCGCAACACACAATGGCAGCAGCGGCAGTGGCTACGACAGAGCACAAGAAGAAAAAGAAAGGATTGGCAAAGCACCAACCTGTACAGAGTTCAAGGCGATAATTAGAAGCAGTCACGCCGCCACAACCACTGCTGCCGAATGATCGGCGCCGTCCAGAGGTGGGTCCTTATGAAGGCTCTCCTCCCCGCTAGGTGGCGGAAATGCAGACTCCGCAGGCGCAGAAATGCAGCCCAAGCCAGCTCAGCAAGTCAGCCACGAGAGGGATGCAGCCAGGCTTGACACGTGTACCACCTGATACACGCTGACAGCAGACGACGATCAGCCGGAGGTGACAGTGTCAGTAGATCTGTACAGAGTTCAAGGCGATAATTAGAAGCAGTCACGCCGCCACAACCACTGCTGCCGAATGAACCACTGCTGCCACTGCTGCCGAGTGACTGCATAAACAATCCCTAGACACATATACTGAAACTACGGTTGCGTGAGAGTCACCAGAAACATTCTGGTCTAGTTGAAAAGTAAATTACGAAGTGACATTCTTCAACGCTAAATTGGACTGACTGTATAAACAATCTCTAGACACAATAGAGAAACTACGAGTGCATGACAGCCACTAGAAACGCTTCTGGTATTGTTCAAAAGTAAATTACGAAGTGAAATTGTTCAACGGGCAATTGGACTACATGCATAAACAATCCCTATACACATATAGAGAAACTACGAGTGCGTGAGAGCCACTAGAAACGCTTCTGGTCTAGTTCAAAAGTAAGTTACGAAGTGGCATTCTTCAACGCGCAATTGGAGTGACTACGTGAACAATCCCTATACCCACATAGAGAAAACACGGTTGCGTGAGAGCCACTAGAAACGCTTCTGGTCTGGTTCAATAGTAAATTGCGAAGTGGCATTCTTAAACGCGCAATTGGAATGACTGCATGAACAATCCCTAGACACATTTCGGCAGCGGTGCGCGCCTGAGCAGCACCTAAATATTGCGCTTGCTTTTACAGTGCTGTCGGACCCACGAGAGGAACTGCTGCTGCCCAGATCTACGCGACGAGCCCAGGGTATCGCCTGCATCATCTGTGTTCGCGCGTGAAAGACGAGGCAACGCCCACTTTGCGAGGACTGCTTAAAGTGCCGACGGCTTAAAAGGACCAGCGCAACGAGAATTCGACACAGTTCGGCAGCGGTGCGCACCTGAGCAGCACCTAAATATTGCGCTTGCTTTTACAGTGCTGTCGGACCCACGAGAGGAACTGCTGCTGCCCAGATCTACGCGACGAGCCCAGGGTATCGCCTGCATCATCTGTGTTCGCGCGTGAAAGACGAGGCAACGCCCACTTTGCGAGGACTGCTTAAAGTGCCGACGGCTTAAAAGGACCAGCGCAACGAGAATTCGACACAGTTCGGCAGCGGTGCGCGCCTGAGCAGCACCTAAATATTGCGCTTGCTTTTACAGGTAGGCGGCATTTTTTGAAAAATCCTGTTATACTGTAGAACTGTGCACTGCTGCCGAAAAATCTGTCACTTGTTTTGTTGGCTCTTGGCTTGCTGTTGGTTTACTGTTGGTTTGCTGTTGCAATGGCTAAAGAAATGACAAAGGCCTTCGAAGATTTCAAGCGTGAGCTTAGACTAGAACTCAGAGGCTTAAAAGAAAAATTTGAGGGCATTGGGGAAATCACGAAGCAGTTACAGGAAGTATTGAAAGAAAACAGAGAACTTCGTGCCCAAAATATGAAATTGACAAACAAACTAGAAGAGCTGGAATAGTATCAGCGTTGCAACAATGTTGAGATTAAGGGCATTCCGCTTGAGGGTGAACCAGTTGCTATAATCAAACAAATTGGTGTAGTCATACAGGAGGAAGTAACGGAAGCTGACATTGACGTTTGCCATCGTGTGCCTACTGCTCGGCACGATGAATCAAACATAATTGTCCGGTTCACCCGTAGGACAAAGAGAAATGCTTTCCTCAGCAAAGCGAAGAAATCAAAATTAGATGCAAAGAAACTTGGATTCCAATCCCCTTCCAGAGTTTATGTGAACGAACACCTAACCCGCTATGGCAAGCAACTTCTCGGTGCCACACTACAAAGAAAGAAGGAGCTACGATGGAAATTCGTGTGGTACGCTACAGAAACGCTACTGAAAATGATTAAAAGAAAAAATAAAATGTACCACACTTTTGTTCGGTCACGGAACCTGGAGGCGTTGTCAGAGTTTAAAAAATACCGAAATAGGTTGAACACCGACTTAAAGCGTGCGAAGGAGACATATTATGAAAAGTTGTTCACGACAATAAAAAATGACTCTAGGAAGGTGTGGGACGAGGTTAAGAATCTAATGTCGAAGAAAAAAGAAGCACCACCGCTATGCTTTCATACTAATGCAGGCACCTTATCTGATAGTGACGCAGCGAATAAGATGAATGATTACTTTGTGACCAGTGCAGAATACAAAAACGATAGCAATATAGCTCCCTGTATCACATTAAAAGAGTCTGGGCTTATAAACTCCGTGTCACTATCCCCAGTAACAACAGAGGAAGTAAAACAATTAATAAACCAGATTAAGAATAACGTAGCCGCTGGCTTTGATGAGATCAAGGCAACTCCGCTAAAATACGTAGCTGATATTATAGCTCCAGTGATCGTTTATGTAATAAATAGAATGTTCGAAACTGGCATTTTCCCAGACCACCTAAAAATAGCGAGAGTATGCCCTGTCTTCAAAGGGTGGTGATAAAAGGCAATTCACAAACTACAGGCCAATATCCGTTCTTCCTGTATTATCTAAGGTATTTGAGAGTGCAATAAACGTACGCTTGTACAAATTCTTTGACAAGTATAAAGTGATCAGTGAGGCTCAGTATGGTTTTCAAAAAAATAAATCTTGTGAAGCAGCTCTGCTTAATATTCAACATGAACTAATCACAAACATCGAACATAGACTGTACTCACTCGGTTTGTTCATAGACTTTAGGAAGGCATTTGATTCGGTATGTCATGAAGTACTAACAGGCTAAACTTAGCAAATATGGAGTACGTGGTGTGGTTCTTGAGTTAATGAAAGATTATCTAACAAACCGCCATCAATATGTTTGCGTAAACAACAGTGCATCCACTTACTTAAACATAACAAGGGGAGTACCACAAGGGTCAATTCTTGGCCCTCTATTGTTCATAATTTATATAAACGACCTGTGTGATATCCCATGTTCTCCCAAGTTAATAATGTATGCAGATGACACTAACATATTCTTCAGTGGCACATCCATTCTAGAGCTTGAACACCAGGTTAATAACTATTTACAAAAGTTGTCCGCTTATCTTAGTCTGAATAAACTGCAACTAAATGTTAGTAAAACGAAATACATTGTATTTGCCCCACCTAATAAGCCGCGTAACTATAGTCCGACTGTTTTATTTGAGGGCAAAGAGATAGAGCAAGTCACCAGCCAGAAGTTTCTAGGTGTATGGTTTTCTGAAGGCTTGACATGGAACACACATATAGGAAAACTAACGGTAGAACTCAGTAAAACCGTTGGATGTTTATATAAGCTCAGCCCAGTCTTACCAAAGTAGTTACAAATAGAATTATATTATGCCCTTTTCTACTCTAAAACGACACACGGTATCTTGGTATGGGGTACTACTACTCAAACAAACTATCAAAAATTACTAGTTCTTCAAAAAAGAGTTTTGCGAGCATTCGAGCAATACCATGGTATTATCAGGGACTTGAAAACTAAACCACTCTTTGAAAAATACGCAATACTTACGGTAACAAAACTGTATCACTTCAAACTTCTGCAATGGGTTAAACAAAACAAGCCGCAGTGTCTTCAAAACCCGCCTGACAATACTCATTATACCATGCGTCAGCAACGCCGGAAAATCCCAGTATTAAGGACAAATTATGGCAAGCAACATGCTCAGTATCAAATACCCACAATGTTAAATCGTTTACACGGTCTCACAGATTTCAATCCCATACCTTCGAACACTATTATCAAGTCCATCCTAATGATCCATGATATTGAGTATGCTTATTAAAGTTTCTGTGCTTGATTTGTTACATCCTATCTATCAATTTGAGTTATGTGTTGTAGTTTCTTTTCTTATGCTTTATTTGACATTGTGTATTGATGAAGTTTCTTTTGAGATGAAGATTTTGTGAAGGAAGTTCTTTTCTAATGTTTTCTCTGAAATTGTGTAACAAGACCATGCTAAATTTTGTTGTGCTATTGTTTTATTTCTGAAGACATCTGCGTCACATTGAGATGCTCAGCGGCCTGCGTGCCAAACTGTATTTAGGAGCAGAGGCCCCATGTCAGGCTATATAGCCTTTAGCCTCTGCTCCCGATCCTGTAAGAATTCAGGACAAATAAGCTTGAATTGAATTGAAATTGAATTGAATAATGAACCATACATCATAAGTCAGCCATCCAACAAAAAAGAAAATTATACTTATTAAAGAGCACGCGGCGATGGAGCCAACTTAATATCTAATGGGAAGTTATTCTTAAATAATGATCCTGAAAAGTTTGCAGTGTGTTTTCCGTAATTAGTTGGTATCATCGGTAGGAGGAAATCAGCAGGGAATGTAGTTTGATTTGTGTTAACATGAGACGACTTACAGAAACTGTTTATCGAGAGAAGATCGTCAATTGCCATGGACAAGTTTAATTATATTTACAGTGGTTATTAATCGGCAGTAGGCTGTGGTCATGCAGAATTATCACAGAGCCATTACTACGGAATGGGCTAACGGGCAAGATTCTGACGTATTGTTTCTGCAATTATCGCAGCGGATATATATACTTCAGAAAACTATTTCCCCGTATTTTCATGCAGTAAATAATGTGGCTTTGAACAGATGCATAGCAAATTGTAAGCAATGTTGATGTATTGAAATAGGATCGGACACTGAGCCTATACCAGGGCCTAACTTATGGTTTAAGTTCATAATATGCTTTGTGTATTATGTTTCTGCTGTGTGATATGTTATCTGTACAGCTGTTGCATGTTAAACTGGATGCAAGCGTTCATCAAACTTTAAGATGGCTTTTTGCTTGCATACACCCTGCATCAGCTGTGTAAATTACATTCGCTCTTAGCGCTGAAATAAAGTGACTCGACTTGAACATCCCCGTGGCTGAATTCGAGATAGAGGCCCCAAACGAAATGGTGTAATCTCAACGAAATATTTTCATTAAAATAAACCATGCCTAAGCCGGTGACTTATTTCGAGGACTGACCGGATCCGGCCAAGCGTTAATCTGAGAGACACTGGACTGACTATGGAGCTTCGCGCGCAAAGCTTCCATAGTTAGTCACACTTGTGCCGGACTCCCTTGCCATTGTCCCCTAAGCATCATTTCAATGTGCTGTAAAACCTCATTGCAATGAAATAGAAGGACAAGTCGTACTTAGTTCGGTATAGCCGTTACTTTGCTATAATAGTTACCTCGTTAGAGCCACTAATTCGTTAGAACAGTAACCTGTGTTCACAGTTCAAAACAACGATATTTCAATCGATATTCGCTCTTTCTTCCGCATTTTCATTATCCCCAGATTAGTGTATTTTAACCGTGTTGCAGAAATTCCGGCGTCGGCGTCGGTCTGCGCGCGTCGGTGTCCACGTCCAAGAAAATTATCGCGAACCACCGCGACCACGCAGGCCCTCCGCGTGGCGCAGAGGCGCTGGTGAACTGACTGAAATTTTCAAAGCAAAACGCGTCAGAAAAATGGTAAAGTACGACTTAACCACAACTGACAGGTATGATAGCGTCGGATTGTTATTTGAATATACGCGAAAACATAATTCTCTTACGCGGAAACTCAAACACAAACCCCTTTTCAGCATTTCTACCATTCATTCAGTAGAGCGCCCAGGTCGGTGTTCCTCGCAAGAACACCATCCAGATGGCGCTCGCCTCCTCGGCAGCGGCGTGCCGAGGCGAAGCTGCATAAAAACGAAAGCTGCAGTTTCCGGGAAGCCTGACAGTCGGGGATCTTTGAATGCTATCGCGCGTTCAACTCTTAAAGGCGAAGCTTAAGCGTACTCCAAATTTTTCGGGTACTTGTTTTTTATTTCAAACCTTTTTTATATTTTCAGATTTTTATTTCCTTTATTCATTGCTTGGTGGAGTGAGATTTCGCCGTAGCCGGCTCTAAAGAGGCCGACATAAAATAACCCCCCCCCCCCCAAAAAAAAAAAAAAAAAAAAAAAAAAAAAAAAAAAAAAAAAACTAGCGTAGTTTGCACTGGAGGCGCAATGCTAAATTATGGGGTTTTACGTGCCAAAACCAGTTCTGATTATGAGGCACGCCGTAGTGGGGGACTCCGGAAATTTGGACCACCTGGGGTTCTTTAACGTGCACCTAAATCTAAGTACACGGCTGTTTTTCGCATTTCGCCCCATGGAGGCGCAATGCTAAAGAGACAGCGGAGCTAATGGGCACCTAGCTAGTCCTTGCTTTTGGGCTAGGCTAAGCACTACCAAGTCATCCCCAGCATTTTCCGGAATTTATTGATTATTGATAGAGTATCGATTAGCTATTGATTGGCTATCGATGGCTGCCTAAGCTTAAGCAGTCGCAACCATGCTTAGCTAGACTTAAACCAGATTCAGCTTAGTAAGTTCACAGAGGTATTTACTATTGCGCTTGGACCTTTCTGCACTACCGCCAGGATCGCCCACATTTTTAGTGGACGACTAACGCAACTATGGGCGGCTTAAACAGCTCCGCTGTTAAAAATTAAAAATAATAAATATCTCACTCGTTCCCCAGAGAATGTCATCCTGTTTGATTCCCTACTAGAAAAGATTAAACCCACCTTGCGCTTAAATGAGATTTCGTTCGACGCATTCAATTTCGCTTCAGCAGCAAGCATAAAAGCGCCGTTCTTTTTTATTTTCCTTCATCATTCCTTGTCGACAACCTATACCATCGACATCTGCTGCTTAGAGCCAGGTTTCTTTTATAATTATCATTTCCAGTTCCAACCGTTTTCACACTTCGCATTGGTTTCCCATTCGGCATGTCACACCACTTTGGCAAAAATCTAATACAGGGACATTTGAGGTTCCTAAAGTGCCAGGGTTGACAGACGTAGCTTGCTGCGCAGTTTTTATTTTTTTATTTTGCTGCTATAAAAATAAAATAAAAATCTTACAGCTGCGTACACACATTTCGCCTTTCTGCCGCCCGCTTCACTTTCTCGAAATCCCTCTGAACAGCTGCGCTTTGTCAGTCCGCTTCAATCACCTTAAAAGCGCCGAGGTGGACTATGAGAAAAAAGAGAAAGGAAAACGCTATAGGTTCGGTAAACCGCCCTTTGCAGAGTAATGTTCTATTTGCTTGTCTTTTTTCGTTTTTGCTCCGTACAGGACGGTTTTTTGTGCACTTAAGCGTGCAGCTACAGATTTTGGCCGCCCGTTCCAATCGCCTGTTTTTACTGCACAGTTGGACGACTCTTGGACAGTGTCGTCTGCTAAAATAGGGTTTGTTTCGTTCTTGTTGCTTATCCTGTTTTATTGTAAAGCGCGTACGTTATAGGTTGGATTAACCACGCTTTCTAGGTTAGGTCATTTTCACTCGACTTTTTTGTTTTGTTCCTTGTTTTGCTATTTCATGCATTAAAATGCACTTATACAGATGTGGACCGTCTGTTTAAATCGAGTTTCTTTAACTTCTCAGCAACGGCTCTGCTGGACAGCGTCGTCTGCTACGAGCGTTTTTATCGTGTGCTATTGCACTAGCACATTTTGGCTGCTAAGGCAGGCTGCAATTGTGCGCTCGAATTCGCCGACCTAAGTTTGTTAGCTTTACGCACGTTTGAATATGCCGTACTGCAACAGAACCTTTTTGCCGAAGCAAATGCCTCCTTCGATAATAAAATTAAGAAAGAAGGAATGAACGCTGAGGTGTTTAGCACGCCACCAAAACCAAAAGTGATATTACTGAAAAGGCTCACACGCGATGCATGGCCGCAAAATGCTTTCCAATTTTTTTGAAGCAGGTTAAAGTGGAGCCGGAGCTGGAGCTCGTTAAACGCGACGTGTGAAACCAAAATTAAGGATTACTGGCTAAGATAAACACACAAACAACTTGTCTTTTCGAGCGGGATACACAAAAGTTTACTTGTATTCTTTGTAACGTTTGATAATTACGTCCCAAAGCAACTTCGAAATTCAGATGAAAGCTGAGTTGCTTGATCTTCTTTGATTAACATTTAATACTGAGCGGCAGGTAATCGGATTTCACCTACGTCGCACGAAAGCGGTCGGGGAACTGCTTAACAACTTCGTCGAAAAATAAATGTACAAAATCAATAGACTATCAACAGACTGCTCGGCGGCAGATTTGCTTTCTTATCAACTTCACTTTGTGCATGCAAGTCTACATTGCTTGCAGACGAAAGTCTTTAATGATTCAATTTGTTTTAGTGCACGTGTTAGCCATAGACATTCAAATTGTTTTATTTCGAAGTGCTTATGATATATTATATGATATGGAATGTATCTAGACTCCATAAAAAAGGTGTGCGGGAAATCTATGCACTGCATAAATTTTTTTGTGTGAAAGTTAGACTCTGTAACATGCCTAAGTTTGCAACTTCGGGGTCCATTTTAGTTTGGAAGAGGCTTACCTTTTTAAAGGACAAAATTAGAAACAGCTTTCGTGTTGCTGCGCACGCAAAGTGGCCTTCATTTCCGTTTTGTTTGTTGTTTATTTTCTAAATATTCTTGATTTACTTCGTATGCTTACATTGTCGAGAAGGTAATCAGCCATTTTATTTTAACTATGGCAATTTTACAAATGATTGTAAACGAGGTAGAAGTCCAAAAAAGAAAGAATTATCCACATTTGTATAAGT
Source organism: Dermacentor silvarum (assembly GCF_013339745.2). Taxonomy (NCBI): domain Eukaryota; kingdom Metazoa; phylum Arthropoda; class Arachnida; order Ixodida; family Ixodidae; genus Dermacentor; species Dermacentor silvarum. The sequence continues at coordinate 2,785,951 of NC_051164.1, read as the reverse complement.
AGAGGTTCAACTTGCTTGTGCTTTGTTTTGGGCTTCTGTTTCGATGCTGCACTGGCGAATAATATCTTGCTTTCAACAGCTTTTAGAAAAGCTTTTCAATAGCTTAATCACTGAAATAGGGGATCTTTTTGGGGGCACGTTAAAGATCCGCTGGTGGTCAAAAACCGGAGCCCCCCGCTACTGCGTTCCTTATAATCAAATCGTGGTTATGGTACGTAAAACCTCCGAATTCGTTTCAAATATGTGATCCGATAAGATGAAGTTGACATCTACGGCTTGAATTACACTCATCTTTATTTGTTTCAAAAGCGCGTAAAATCTTTGTTACCGTATAATCAGGCGCGAAATAGGAAGCCCCAACGTTCAAGTCAGCAGTTCAGCCCAAGTCGCAGTATTCCTTCGCCCACATTGTGAAGCTATAAGCAAAAGTACGCAGCAGACGACGAACAAAGCAGAAGACAGCCGCGATCAATGAATCGTGGCAGGGTGTAGTTGTTGAACAGAGTGGCTGCCATCGACGTCAGCGTTCCTGTCCACTGCATATCTTTGCTTCACTAGCGTCTTCGATAGTTTCCGTTGTCGCGGGCGAGATAGGTGGTCATGTTTTCCTGCGCGCCGATCGTTTCGGCTGGCCGTTTCTTCTTCGCCCATTTCTTTCGTAGCGTTCGCGTATTGCCGCGAAAGTGCCTCCACGGGGTCTCTCGTCTCGGCAGTCTCCCTGACAATCCCCATTCAATATCGAGGAGTGCCTGGGCACAATCACACCCCGCGCGTCGTCGATGCGGAGCAGTATGGATACGTGCTCGACGTCGCCTGCCGCTTCGAGATGCGTCGTCTGCTGCGCCCATGGACGTCGTCCTGGCTGACAGACAAGTGCGCAAGCCACTTGTCGTCTGCCGCTGTTTCTTGCTCTCTTGACCGTCCGTCTGCAAATCACGGCGCGTGTCGTCTGCTTCTGCGCGCGCCGTTTTCTGCTTTCGTTACGTTGAACAGTCTATGGATCTTCGGGTGTTGGTTATCCGAATGCTTGAACGTGCTTTCGCTTTGTTTCCTTTCCATCCTGTTATTTGTCTGCGCTCACATTGGTCGCTGGCCAGTTAGTAGAAGTACGTATTTCTGTCCTGGACACTCTTATGTGTCTTATTTACGTCACGACGTTCACCAGTGCTCTTCTGGCTGATTGAACTCAACCTTGACTTTCTTGCGCCTCCAACGTCTGTACTCTTTGCTTGTAAAGACAATAGATGGCAGAAACCGGACGAGCATTTCGGAATTGCCTGCTCGTTAGCGTTGAGAGACCCCAAGGGGCAATTATCGATTGGGATATTTGAAGAGCACTCCGTATAGAGCCTTAGCGCTTCATATATTCGTCGTTTGTATTGTAATGTTTGCACTGGCTCTCGTATCGTATGAAATATAGCCTCGCATTCATTACTAGCTCACGCGTGCGTCCGTTTCTCTACTTATGCGCATACTTTCCGTGGACTTCTCTTCCTTCACAATTGGTGTCTACAGAATGTTGCAAGAGATAGATTGTTTCCTTTGCAATAATTCCAATGATGCGTTTCGCAATAAACATTTGTTTACTGTCATGTCGAACGTAACGGTTCCCAGGCGCCAACACTGGTTGGCTCTTTATAAAATGCTGTTTAGTTTATTATTGGCGCAGTACGTACATTATTTGTATTACTGCAGCTGTTTGATTGCCAACCCTATACATAAGCATTCTGGTGAGCTGAGCACTTCTTTCAGTCCCACCGCTCATTGAAGGAGATAAGAAACTATAGGCAGACGCACATTAAGTCACTAGAGGAGGCTGGTGGTATTGCTGAATTTGATAGAAAAAATACAGCAACTAACTTTATGCAAGAAACGACAGTTAGGAATATTTCAGACCTGTATATTTTTTCGTGATGTCTTACCAACGCATAGATGAAGGCAGTTTTTTGTTTTTCAAAGGAAAACGTGTCAATGAATGATTTCTTCAAGAAACTGAAGAGGAGGCTTCCAAAGCGGCTACTAATGTTAATTAAGCATAGAACTTAGCCTTAGCTTACTGTTGGAAAATAGAGAGCCCAAAAGTATAAACTAGCATCGCGCGAACCACAAAATGCGCGAAAATAAGGCACATTGATTAGAAAAGTGTGTTGTTGCGCTGGAAGGTGAATATAATATTTCTGCGGCATTGATAATGGCTCGTTATAGACGGCTGCTTTATAACTTAAAGGTGGGTTGCTGAAGACGACAAATATCGCGGTCTGATGGCGGCCACGAAGTCTTTTTGGTACTTGTTACACGGTGCAAATATCGCTGCGTTCCCTATAGAAAAGGAGGAAATGTATTCCCCGGAAGTGTTTACTGCTGACCTGCTGCGTCACTAAGCGTACATGCTTATTCCAGCAGGCATTGTTGTTGATGTGCCGGTTTCTTCGTAAATGTTGTTTACCCCTCGCGCGGCGCGGGTGCTTGCGAAATGACATAGGCCTATAGACATCTGCAGTTGTGAAGTGCGCGTAAAAGTGCCCTCATCAGAGTGGATGGCAAACATCGTGGTGGAAGAGTGGGAGATTTATTGCGCTCTCGCGACGTAAACCTGTTTTTTTTTTACACCTTCTGCAAACAGCATCGGGCATCCTTTGGGTGCGCAGAGCAAAAATGTGTCTAAGCTCGTTCGATTCGTTATCGCTCGGTATCGAACGAAGTATGTACTTGAACGTCGCTTACCGCGAGTCAGCTAAGTAATGTCGTGATTGATGTTGCTGGCCTGACATATGACAATGCGGAATTGGGGAAAAGAGTGATTGGTTAGTGGAGGTTCACTGTTAATGGGAGTGGGTTTTCAAATCCCAGGCGGGAATGCTCTAGAGCAAATGCGATTTACTTGTTTTGAGTGGCGCTCATGGGGGGCTGCGTGGATCGAATCAGCGCGCGCAGGATGGAGTTGTTCGCACTTGCGACTCAATGTGAGAGTTTATCATGTTGTGTGGCCTTGTTGGTGCGATGGGGCATGTCGATACCGCCATTCGGCTAAACGTCGCCAATAAAGCATTCGTCTGGTGTTATCGCAGCTGGGCCCTGTGTGAAACGGACGGTAACACACAAACGACTTAATCTGCTCTTGTAGGCTATTGACATTGAGATAACCACTATATGTAAAATATATATATCAACATTCATTTAGCAAAACCTGATTTTACGAAAACACCCCAGTGCATACTGTTAGAGTTTAACGTGCTAAAACCTCGTAGCAACAATGTGTATTCATCGTTTTGCCCGCTATTATGAAATTTTCAGGGGAATGTGATTCAAGTATAGGAAAAGCAGGGGTATGCTGGGTTAGTCGTGGTGGCACGCCAATGGCCATATTAAAAAGGTGTGCCGCTCACCCGCCGCGATAGTTCAGGGGCTATGCCGCGACGCTACTGAACGCAAGGCTGCGGGTTGGATCCCGGTCTCGGCGACCGCACCTCGATGAGCTCTGAGTGCCAATTAAAACTCTCTTGAGACATCCAGTGGGTGCACGTAAAAACAAACTGTCAGCCCTTCCATTCGGGTGGAGATGGAAGACCAGCGAAGCTGTACTATGGTATGAATTACGTACTTACAATTATGACTATTGAGATGTGATGGTGTAATTGGTTATTCGAACTATTAAATAATGAGAAATATATATGATCCGGTGGTTCTCCTTTATTTAGTGACCACAGGGCCTTATGGTCACCACAGTACACCGCCATAGGGTGTACGGAAAAGGTTGGCACGTTCTTCATAAACTCGTCACCAACGCCGCTCGTGTTCGGTGCGATCGCGGGCAACACGCCGTCGCCATCGACAACCGCTGTGCGCGCTGTTTGTGTGACCGCACATAACCGCACACAACCGCTGCCAAAACGCTGGCTACGTGATGGAACGGCTAAACGCCGTTATCGACACTGTTAGGGGAGAAGCGGGCGAGAGCCCAGAGGGAGTCAGCGACACAGGCGGCAGGAGGCCGGCAGGGCTGCGCGCATGCGCCGCAGTCTAAGAGAGGGCACGCACACGCACAGTCTAGGGTGCCTCGATTCTCTCCTCGCCCACCACTCTCCTTCCACTGGGAAGTCACGTTTGCTCTCCGCCGTGCGTTCGCTCCCCGTGAAAGCGCGCGTCCGTCGCCCTCGCGCGCTTTCACTCGCACGTACAGCATACGGCCAATGTGAGTTTTGTTCTATTGCCGGACGGGACCATTGAAGACAGAGCTCTTAACAGCTTCGCTGTAAAAAACCCAGTAGTTTCAAAATTAATTTGGAGTCTATGGCATACGTCATAATCAGGTCGTGGTTTAACTTTGTCACGTAAAGCGCCAGAATTAAATCTTTATTAGGCTTGCTGCTCCTACGAAGGAGCGCCAGACAAGCCGAACGGGCTCGCCGCCTACACGAAGTCCGTACACAGGCTAAAACTGGAATTTATTTTTTGTCTTTGAATAAATAAAGCCTTATTCGTGAAAGTGTTTCAAATGTGTCCACCTGGACGAAGTTCTCGATCTAACGAAATATAATTCTTGGGTCCCAGCGACTTCGATAAATCGAAGTTTAGATATAAACATTGAAATTGAAGTGAACAGCACACGCAACGGTGGCTCAGTTAGCTAAGGCGTTGCGCTGCTAAGCACGAGGTTGTGGGTTCAAAACCCGGCCGCAGCGGCCGCATTTCGATGGAGGCGAAATGCAAAAAACGCCCGTGTGCTTGCGTTGTAGTGCACGTTAAAGAACCCCAGGTGGTCAAAATTAATCCGGAGCCCTCCACTACGGCGTGCCTCATAATCAGAACTGGTTTTGGCACGTAAAACCCCAGAAATAAGAAGAATGAACAGCGAACGGACCCGCCGTGGTTGCTCAGTGGCTATGGTGTTGGGCTGCTGAGCACGAGGTCGCGGGATCGAATCCCGGCCACGGCGGCCGCATTTCGATGGGGGCGAAATGCGAAAACACCCGTGTACTTAGATTTAGGTGCACGTTAAAGAACCCCAGGTGGTCTAAATTTCCGGAGTCCCCCACTACGGCGTGCCTCATAATCAGAACAGGTTTTTTTGGCACGTAAAACCCCATAATTTTTAATGAACAGCGAACGTAGAAAAAAAAAGAGAGAGAGAGAGAGAGAGAGAGAAATCCTCGCGGTCATCTTACGCATGCCACGCAACAAACAACCGCGCCGCTATGCAGAAAACACGTTTCTTTTCTAGCGACTTCTCCCCAAGGGAAGCATTGTCATGATACTTGCGATGGATGCCACGAAAATTGGCTAACGTACACTTATCAGCTAACACTGTAAAAAAATTCAGATAAAGAAAATTACGTCTGAGCTTGCTTCAGGCTATAGGTGAAAAGCGTTTTATAGAGATAAGACGCGATCAACGGGCGAAAAATAAAAAAAAGAAAGGAGACGTATTTGCGGGCGAGATGGTCTTTCTTTGTTCGTCCCTTGCAGAGGACGCCCGGAGGGATGTGATACACGAATGTACTGTATTTCATCGCTCTTTGCGCGCACTTATCGTGAACGATATTCTTTTTCCCGCGTCGCTATGCGTTTGTGTCCGTACTGTTGAGCTGTGGAAGAGTTCTGCAAAGTATATTTACGAAATAAAATGTGTGATAATTTATTATTTTATTAATACTGTACAGATGCATATACTATGTGAGCACATTGTACTTCATTACGTATGAATGTGACGCAAAAGGATGTCATGTTTTGTGCTTGCGTGCGTGCGGAGAAAGCGTGGTATGTTTTTGCTTGTTGGCATTATAATTACTCTTGCGAACTGCGAAGGGTCGGAAGCGCAAGTTATTCAGGCAATTAGCCGAGCTGCCTTTCCAGCAGTCTTTGTGTGGACAGTGGACTGAGAAAAAGTTGTCGCAGTTTCACCTGAAAGGCGAAGCATCAATTGCGATAGCAAACTTGTAGAGAGCTATACGGAGTAATGATATTAGCTTTATCAGCTGTATAAACTTGGACATGCAGCAGCATCGGCAACACGCAGAACTGTTGTCGACGCCATCGGCGTTTTGCCCGCGTTCGCTCAAAATGCGTGCGGCGTTGGTGACTGTTGCCGGAGCCTCTGATATAAATAGGCACTGCGTGCCGCAGCTAAACGTCGCCTCCCTTCCCTCCCCCTCCCCCACGGCCTCTCGCTCGTCGGAAGAAGGCGCGTTTGCTCTACATACATGGTGATTGTGAAGGAGAACAGAGACGCCTACTTCTGCAGCCCTTAAGCGAGCACGGCGCAGAACGCGCGTTTGTTCTCCGCCGTGCGTTCACTCCCCGTGAAAGACGCGCCCCTCGCGCCCTTTCACTCGCACATACAGCGTTCGGCGCGCGGCGACGATTTCTTCTCCAAATGACGTCATACGGAACCTCACGGCGACGGCAACGGCGACGGCGACGCCGACGGCAGAAATCTGCTTTTGAGTGTCCATATAATTGCTATCGCAATAAATGTTGCTGAGCTCTACGCTCAAAATCCACTTTGCTTAGCCAGGAAGACCTTCTGGCTTTGAATCTTTGTCGGACAACTCTTTGTCCAGAGGTCTACCAAGCGGTGAGGAATGGCGGGGCGGGTGTGTTGGCACAAGTTTGGCGTGCCGTTTTGTGTGTATTCCGCGTGTCATTTCAAGGTGGAGAAAATCTCGCGTCTTAGTCTTACCGTTCTGTAATAATACGCGCGTCTTCAGCACGAACTGGCTGTAATTCTGCAGTAGCATACGCCGAAATACTTCGGTAATGCAAAATTGATCAGCGACGTGTGTTCGTAATGTAATGAAAAAAAAAAAGAGCGCTGCTTCTTAGGATAAGAAGGACGGGGATGTCTCCTACCGCAGAGCTCGTGAGTGTCTCGCTCTAGAAGAACATCTGAACCAGAGTTTTCGTTTTATTCGTACCAGTTCGGGAAATCCGCTTCAGATTCCAGTAAATCTCCGGGTACCTTCTTGTGGGGGGTTTGATCAACTGACGCTCCCCTAATGAGCGACCAGCTGAAGCTCGTCGTCACTCGTCGCTGCCAAAGACAGCTCGAAAAGGCTAATCTTTGTGGGTATTTTGTGAAAATGCCCAAATAAAAATGAAATGAAAAAAAATTGTAAAACAAAGGTGGGGGTTAGAAATTCTGTTTATTTGGCTTTGCTTAGAACGCGTGCGTGGATTTCAATTTGCTGTTTTGTTCAACAAAGTGGTGCGTCATAGTCAGTTTGGTTTCCCATAGATACTTGTGACGTATGCCGAGAAAGCTGGAGCGATTACTGCTACCAGCTCTCGCTGTGACAAAAAAAGAAAAAAAATCCGGGAATGGACACAGTACGACGATAAACAAGAAGTGTCTGTAGAGCACGTATTTACGCTCGAAGTATTTTACACTAGAGATCAAGTACACGGTGGTCAACACGCTTGTCTATAGTACGTGCGAGGCGCGTTCCGGACATTGCTGGCGACGTTAGCGATAAAGCATGGGACGAAACCGGCTGGATGTGCCCATGCAATACTACTTTTACCCGATTCCTCGTCTCTATTTGTCGTGCTGGTCACCTTGCTTTGGAAGCTTCTTTGAGTCAGGCAGACGTTTCCCCCTTTCCCTCCATTACAGTTCCTCTCTATTTCTCTCTCGACTTTCAAGAGGAAAGAAGGAAGGAATAGATGGAAAGACAGGGAAGTTGGCCAATTCTGCGATCGGCTGGCTACCCTGTGCTGGGGAAAGGGGAATATAAGATTGTAGAAAAGAGATGTAAAAAAAAATGGAGAATACGGCACTGCTTAAAGGGCCACTAAACCACCTCAGATATTGTTTGAACATGTGAAGTAAACACGCGCATCGAGTTCAGAACGCCGTGACGATCAACGATGTCAAACGCTGCAGCGCTACGTGCACGGCTCGGGCGTGCCACAGAAAAAAAAAATAGAACAAAACAAAAACAATGCCGCCCTCCTCTCCTGGCCTTTTAGGTATCCCCAGCGGTCGTCACGATGTCAGCAGGGTGCATCTGGTGATGTCAGCGGCGATGACGACGCCCATTGGTCGAACAAGAACCTACGACTTCCGGTTAGTCTGCTAGCAGGTACGCGCGCTCCATGCTCTTTCTCGTCGTGTTGCTCGCTTGTGCGCCCTAAAGTCCCTAGATATTTTTTGCTTTCAAAAAGAGCAGAAAATCAAGGGACTTTAGTGCGCCCTTGCGCATCGGTAATTACAGCCCGCAGCGCAAGTGCCAAATGGCTCGCGTTCCAACACAGTCGTGCTAAGCGGTCTGATTGGCTGCGCGAACAGAGTGCGACAGTGTTGGCCTTTCCAGACGTGCGCGCAACACAAGGTGTATAGCGGTACGCTTCGCATAACACGGGCCGGCAGCGCAGCAACCGCGGGTAGCCGAGAAGCGCCGAGTCCACGTCCACATGACCGGCACGGTAACTCACCGCATGTCGTTTGCCATTCGCGGGCCGCCGTTCGATGGCGGTTTTCATCGCGAACGGCGAGATTTCCTTGCCGTAGAGAGGATGAGACCGGGACCCATTTGTGTGGCAGCCTCACCGCCACCACCACCGATCGCTCGACGGCGCCGATGTCGTCGCTAGGCCTTTTCCGGTTCACTTTAAATCTAAACGGACGGCGCTTCGGAATAAATTACCGACGCTCACAAGCCGCAATATTTTCCTAGCGTTGTTATCGCTCTTCGCAATAATTGTACACGAAGAAGAAAGCACGCTTATATTAGCGGCGCCGTCGGCTGCGATGCGAGCACAGCCGAGCCGGTCGTCGCCCGTCGGTATCCGTGCACGACTGCAGCTGAGCTCGACAAGTATCGGAGCTCTCGTTCATGTTTAACGTTTGACAGTGGCTATCGTTCTTCTTAAAATTACAATGTATGCATCACTTTATCTAGGGAAAATTATTTTACTTAAAACAGAAGCTGCAGCTGATGTTTTCGTCGCCGGTGGCGGAGGCGCGCAGCTTCGCAGTCGTCGATTGGCCCGTTGATCGTGCTGCGGGCGGTGCGCCGGCCGAACTGCCATCTATTTGGGACACCTCTCGCGCGGCAGACGTTCTGCGGCACTGGAGGCCGGTTCGTCGTCGGTATATTTGCCGCTAGCGTGGACGTGCCTTAACCGGAAGGGGGTAGTGTTTTGAGAAGCGCATTGGCGATGACGTATGTCACGTGACATTTGGAGAAGCACTCGGCGAGGAGAGTAGCGAAGAGCGAAACGAGCGAGGGCCGTGTTTCGATAATCAAACGCGTGTAACTCCGATATTACGGCACCATTTCGAAAAATTCTCGCGGCTACGTGTTCGTTGTAGACTCGTGCACAACTGCGACACCACAACTAAATTTCGACCTCTGGGTGTTTTAGGGGCCCTTTAAAGTCTGTCTCTGAGACCAGTTCTCCGCAAGAAGCACAACAGCGCTTTAAAAGCCTTCCGTGCTGAGGACGGTCTCGGACAGTGTCCCAGGACCCTTTCCTCTGACAAAGGGCGTTTATCAAGTCCATCTAACACTCGTGAAAGTTCTTCCCTGGGCGCACTGAAGCGGGGGACACTCCGGAGAAGGTGGGCGATTGGTCTTCGAAGCTACAGTGTCGCATGTAGGGCTGTTGGCCATTCCGATCCGAAATGAGTAGGCTAGAAATGACTAGAAAAGTGTCGACCTCCGTTCAGAAGCACTCAATATTACTAGGCACAAATTACAAATTGCTCAATTCTTTTTGACGTAAGAACGGCCAAAGGGGTCGCTTGCGGAAACCGCATGCACCGAAAACATGTTACGGAAATACTGCTTATATCTTTGTAATCCTAGTAGTATTGGGTCTCACAGGAGTATTATCGTTTAGAGGGCAAAAGCCATTGCTCGTATATGCATGTTTCGCTTGCGCAGATGACGCCGTTATCGCGTCACGCATAACGCAATTGAAGCTAAATTTAGCCTCTCGCTCGGCGTTCAGAGAGGCTTAGCTCGGCAGTACCTTTTGTCCGCCCGAGCGGGAGTGGTCACGTTTTTTATGCACAGCCTGATGTCATCGTATTGATCAGATTTCTACAACATTATCAAGCCCCAAATATTCCTTCAACTGAATTTCAATTCAATTCAGTTTTCACATTTAACGGAACTACAAAGCATTTTGAGAATAACAGCCCACAAACAAATGTCATGAAAAATAAAACCGACAGCGTATGCCTCTTATGTTAAATATTCTCAGACTTAAATATTAAAAGTGCGAAACAAGGGCACCTCGTTTTGACCCATAGCCATAAGTCTAGATCCGGGACCAGCAATAACAGAGGCATTCGAAATAACAGCATGTAGAAATATCAATATAATTCACTCATTCTTGATATTTTCATAGCTAGACAACAGTAATTTAGTGTTTTAGAGGACTTTCAAACGCCAGGCTTCCTAATTATCAAAGAAAGAAGTTCATAAAAACGTTTCACCATGCTTAAGCTTCGCCTTTCAGAGGGGAACGCGATAGCATTCAAAGATCCCTGACTGCTTATCAGGCTTCGCGACAACTGCAGCTTATGTAACCGTAATGTTTATCGGGAAATGCCGACGGCGAACGCTATGCACGAAGGCGAGATTTCTGGTAGAAACGCGGCCTCTTGCGTGGGCTGATCCCGGATGTCGTGCACAGCCGCGCCAAAAATATTACATCACTTCCAGGCTACTCTTATTATTTCGCGCTTTTAATATTTCAGTCTGAGAAGATTTAACATAAAAGGCATGCGCTGTCGAGGACGGCAGAAAACTACGTGGAGTGATGAAGTTAGGAAATTCGCAGGCGCAAGTTGGAATCAGCTAGCGCAAGACTGGGATGATTGGAGATTCGTCCTGCAGTGGACAAAAATGTGGGCTGATGATGATGATGATTCTCAAAATGGCGAGGAATATCTTTGTCATGAATGTAAGACAATGTATGAGCAACTTTAGTGATAGAATGGCGCGGTAATATAACCTGCATATACCGCGTGTCATATAGCCAGGCGTGGCATACACGTATACCCAAATATAATTTTCTGTAACGGACAACGCCGCCGACCCCGGATTTTCTGCGACGCGGGGCCCTTAGCGCTGTCGCGTTAAACACTAGGGACTCACTTGAGGTGGA
>NC_051164.1:2756373-2774733 GCF_013339745.2 Dermacentor silvarum | reverse complement strand
TGATGGGTTGGTGGTCAAGAGGGACGGGAGTGTATCATTAAAGAAAACGTGTCTGGCCTCTCTGATAGCGGCGCGATAAGTTTTGAGGCTATCACTATAGATGCGCCAACGTGCGGGGTTGTTGGCACGCTTTGCTAGGAGAAATAGTATTTTTTCTTGTTTAGCAGCCTTTTTAATGTTGTGTTAAACCAAGGCGAGCGCTTCCTTTCAGAAATTATACGTGTTGGCACATATTTATTAATCAGTGATACCAATTTGTTTTTGAAAAGCTTCCAGTTATGTTCAACAGTACGATCGAAGAAACCAGGCATACAATCCTCTAAAAATAATTCAAGTTCTCTATTAATTGAAGCATAATCTGCTTTCGTGTAATCGCGTATTGTTTTAGGGGCACTTATTCTGTGTGTGACAGGGGCTCTTATCAAAAAATGAATGAAAGAGTGGTCGCTCAAACCGGGGAACAGACTGAGTGACTCTATAATATCTGGGACAGTCGTAAGCACTAGATCCAATGTGTTAGCTGATGTGGGACCAATTCTAGTTGGTTGGGAAACGAGTTGCTTGAGGTTAAAATCTAGGCATAGAGTTATGAAGGCTGCGCTTTCGGGTGACGATTCTGTAACAACGGGACGAGAGATGGACCAATTAATTTTAGGGAAATTGAAATCACCTAAGAGTAATAAGGAAGCGCGGGGAAAACGTAGTGCTAGGTTGTGTAGTACGTCGTGCAATTGTTCACAAAAGCCTGAACTTGCACTTGGGGGGCGGTAACATGCACAGAGTAGCATATTTTGATGATTCACTCGGATACTAACACAAACGAGCTCCAATGGGGTATTGAGTACAACCAAGCTGGAAACAAGATTGTCTGCGACAGCGATGAGTGCCCCGCCACCAGATCTGGCATTTCGATTATAACGATAAATGGCGTATCTTTTGTCACAGTTAAACAATTCGTCATCCCCGATTTCGGCGGAGAGCCAGGTTTCCGTAAGTACAACGACATCCGCCAAGCATGTGTCAACAACAGAAGATAAAGCGTCACGTTTGCTTAGCATACTCCTAATGTTAGTAAGTAAAAAAGACAAGCCAGCGTTAGGTGTATCTTGCTGCGCATTGTTAGTTAGGATACCAACGTGTCACTACTGGCAAACGAGGAGCTTGACGCGCCCTTGTCTGTACTAGGGTCACGGCTCTGATGAAGTTCACAGACGCAGTCAGTAGATGGGGAGTAAACATAGCACTTCTTATTTATGTACAGTTTGTTATATCGCACGGAGAACTGCTGACCACTGGCTTTACCGTAATCGAAAAGCTTTTTGCGCATGTTTCTGGTTGTCCGGCAAAATTCTTCATTGATGAATATTCTAGAAGATTTTAGCTTGCTGCGCGATGAAAATATGCCATCTCTGAATTTGAAAGATTCAAACTTAACAATAACTGGCCGACATTTTCCAGGAACAAACTTTCCCAATCGATGCGCGCGAGATATGCGGTCGTCGCTACTGCTCAAATTTAGGTCTAGTGCGATGTTAAGGGCTGCGCATATTTTCTGCTCAGATTGCGCCCATGTTTCTGAAGGACTGTCAGGGATACCGTGAAAGATTAAGTTTTCTCTGCGCGATCGGTCTTCGATGTCGTCGAGACGGTGGTTCAGATTAGTAACTTGAGGGACGAGGCTTTCGTGTATTTTGCCTTCAGACGGCTGGATAGTGCTTTCAACTATGGATAGCCTATTGTCAATTTCAGCAATCCGTTGCTCGAGCGCAGTTTGGGCATCCTTGACCTCGTTAACAGAAGTCATGATTTCCTCATGCTTTGTATCAACCTTGGTATGTAGTCCCTTTAGAAGTGATAACAGCTCTTTATATTGTTTCCCGGTGTCGTCATTAGCGGAATCAGGGCCGGGATTCAGCTCTACATCACCTGATAGTAGCAACATTTTAGATACATGAATACATTCGCAAGCAAGGCAAAATAACACTTGTGGGCATGGAAGTGACAGCAAAAAAGCATTATTATTCTTTTTACAGAAGAGTTGAGTAGATGAACCCACCTGCACCAAAAAGCGAAAAGGCATGTCAGGGGTCTGCATTGTTGCTGCTCTTCCATGCCCACTGGACGGGCGCGAGGATAGCCAACTGCTTATAAAGCGCGCTGGGGATGCATCTGTCGATGCCGATGGTATTGTCCAAGTTAGTTCAAGATGGCGTTCCAGGAAACGCTGCGATGCGTGGGACTGATGTTGGCCATCCAGTAGTGACGCCTGGCAACTTGTACTGTCGGTTTCCGTCAGTGCAGGCTGGAACAGCTGTACAGAGGCAGCTGCGAGCGGCGAGCCATTACCAGGTATTTAATTGACGAGACATTACCAGGTATTTAATTGGAAGACACTTGAATGTATATACAAACTGGGTGCGTGAGCACGAAAGCTTGACTTCGCGTCGCAAAAAGAAATAACTGTTATACCGGTGTCACACGTACACTTCTGATCGCGATCGGGGCCGATCCGAATGGGCGTCTTGCGCTGCAGTTTGAGGTATTGTAGCGGTGCCTGGTGGCGGCTAGAAAAGTTATTTGGGTAGTACAAGCTTGGGTAGTATTGAGCCTTGGCTGTGGCGAAGCACGTTTCTAGCCAGAGTGTTGCGTGCGTTCGCACTTTTTTCTGCCCTGTTGCGAGTGCGAAAAGGCTCGTCACTTCTCACAGACCGCGCCGATCACGCTGCGAGCTGGCTGCAGCCTAGTTTAACGAAAATGGTCTCTCCGTGTGCCGTGGGACGTAATGCTGGAAGCAGAAGGAATCGGCGACGCCGATCCGGAGAGACCTAGCTCAGCCTGGAAAAAGCGTCATCGTCATTACTGGTGCGTCGTGAGCTGCCACGAGCAAGAAGGCCTGAATCCCAACATCAGATTCAACCGTTTTCCTTCAAGGCCTCACGAAGCGTCGGGCGCACTAGATAACCTGACTCCCCCACTAGAAGCAGCACAGGTTTGAGAGTTAAATGTGCTCATCATTGACCTCAAGCCAGCACGTTGAGGCAGCGCAGCAAGGGAGTATTGATTACAGCACATCGATGTTCGAGCGCTGTCATTGAAAGCTACATCAAGCGACCAGCGCACGAACTCGCGCTGCAGCGCGATTCGCACGTAGTACTTTACTGCGAGCTCATATGCATTGCATGTTATTCATCAGTTGCTGAAGGGACAGATGGCCGCTACTACAGCGCAGGCATAACTACTTGTCTAGCGGCAGGCAGTCAAAAAAGATTGCAGGAGGCCTGCCGTTTCGCGGCATGCTGAAAGACCGCTGCCGACGCGGCGCGTAGGATCGTGCGCTCCAGTTCGTACATCGCGGCATGCTGAAAGACCGCTGCCGTCGCGGCGCGTACCGTCGGGCGCTCGAATACTTCCGTGCACGTGATGTCTGCTTATCGCTGCTGTGAATTCATTTATAGCAAGCATTTCCTCGCGTTTGTGCGCCTGAATCTGGCAGCGTACAAACCTTACCTGAAGTTCAACTTCGTATGCGACTCGCTTCACTTGCGATTGACACCGCACTAAAGCTTTGCCGCTTATTATTGCGATAGCAATTATATGGACACTTCAACCGGATTTCTGCCGTCGCCGTCATCGTCGCCGTCGCCGTGAGGTTCTCTATAGATAAAATCTTCGCCGCGCGCCGTATGCCCGAGCGGAAGCGTGCGGGGACGCGCGCTATCACGGAGAGCGAACGCACTCAATCACCCACGCGCAAGCAAGGAAGCGTTGTCTGCAGTCATTCAGTGTGATCTATTCATGTTTGTTTGTGCGCGCTCACACCGCGCTTGTTCATTTAGTTAGTAATAGTCGGGCCACATTTTCCAACTCACGATGCACATGCAATGCTGCCCGGATCGGCAGTGCAGCACTACAGGTGTGTCCCTTCGCACGCGCTGCCCACGGGAAGCGCTTCTCATCAACACCACCGTTTCACACGCGCCTTCTCGTGGTCATCGAGTCTCTCTTCATGTCGGTCTACTTACGCCGCAGCACACCTGCTTACTAAATCAGCTCATGTTTACTACAATTCATATTGCTACCAAAGCCGCTCACCTTACTTCGTATGACATTGTGTTGCGATCGCATTCATTGCTTCGCCCTTAGGGCGAAACTGTGACATTTTTTTTTTCTTGAACGGCGTACACATATTTGGCATTGCATAATTTCTTGCCTTTACGCTGCCTGACACTCCTGAAAAAATCTTCAGCGCCCGATATTCGCTGCAGGCTGAGGTACAACACAACGGAAAGTGGCGGGTCCATATTGTAAACGTGCTTTGCGAAGCAGACGACCGAGCTTGGTACTACCCAGTTTAGGACAGAGGGCGCTCTTTAGCACCATTTCGCAGCACCCCCAGGGCAAAGCAGGAGCGCCATTGGGCTTGATCCTGATTGAGTGTTGCTACACGGTCATTTGCGATCGCGATCTTGCGGCATGCCCCAATCGCGATGAGAAGTCTACGTGTGACACCGGTATTTGTAGCAGCGACCACTGTTGATCGCGATCAAGCAATCCGATCCAGACCTGCCTCGATCACGATTAGAAATGTACGTGACACCGGTATTTGTAGCAGCGACCACTGTTGATCGAGATCAAGAAAACTGATCCGGACCGGCCCCGATCGCGATTAAAAGTGTACGTGTGGTACCTGTATTTAATTGTAGCAGGGACTACTGTTGGTCGCGATCAAGAAATCAGACCCGGACCGGCCCGATCGCTATCAAAATTAAGCGTACATGTGGCTCCGGTATTCGTAGCAGCGACCGCTGTTTATCGCGATCAAGAAATCCGATCCGGACCGGCACGATCGCGATCAGAAGTGTACGAGTGATACCGGTATTTGTAGCAGTGCCCACTGTTGATGGCGATCAAGAAATCGATCCGGTCCTGCGCCGATCGCGATCAGAAGTACGTGTGACATCGGTATTGATCACTATCAAGAAATCCGATCCGGACCGGCCCCGATAGCGATCAGAAGTACGTGTGACACGGTGTTACACGTACACTTTTGATCGGGATCGAGGCCGGTCCGGATCGGATTTCTTGATCGCGATCAATACCGGCGTCACACGTACACCACTGATCGCGATCGAGGTCGGTCCGGATCGGATTTCTTGATTGCGATCAGCAGTGGTTGCTGCTACAAATAGCGATGTCACGCGTACACTTAATTGCGATCGGGGCTGGTCCGGATCGGAATTCTTGATCGCGATCAACAGTGGTCGCTACTACACGGTCCAACGATCCAGATCGAGTTAATCGTCTGCTGATCGTCGGTAACTCTCAGAACTGTATAATGCCTTGGCTACAAAACCAGATTTTCAAAATAGGGATAAGTTTGGATAACATTTCAATTCTATATATTGTTGATAAAATGGTTTTTAAACGTTCTTCACTGAGCTACCTTACTTCTTGTTTTTAGCGTTTTCAGAGTACTGCGCTAGAGGGCGCATGTCAGCCTGCGATCGTGATCACGGGGCCTGATCTCGATTCTCGGATCGCGATCGCCCAGATCCGGATTCTGCGAGATCAGAATCGTAAATGAACGTGCAGCAACACTCAAACCAGATCAAGCCCTATCTGATCAGCCCCGATCGCGATCAGAAGTGTACGTGTGACACCGGTATCGAGAAAGCAAGCCTTGCACAATTCTACCCATGGCCATGCCGGAGTGCCGTAGCCGTAACCATGCCGGAGTGCCGTAGCCCGTGAACAAAGAAAAAGCTCTGTTGGTACACTTTTATTGCGATAGCAATTATATGGACACTTCAACAGGATTTCTGCCGTCGCCGTAGTCGTGAGGTTTCCTATAGATAAAATCTTCGCCGCGCGCCGTATGCCCGAGCGGAAGCGTGCGGGGACGCGCGCTATCACGGAGAGCGAACGCACTCAATCTCCCACGCGCAAGCAAGGAAGCGGGAAGCCAGCACCGGACGGAGCGGGGAGGGGGGGGGGGGCACTTCTACTCTGCCAACAACCGCGCTCGTCGCTCGCCCGCACCGTCTCTTATCTCCACACGGCTCCGACCTTTATGCGCCGTGCATTCGCCGCTCAGTTTCCGTTGAAGCGATAGACCGCACGTACCTTCGCCGCTGCGGCGTATGCGCTTGCTGCCAGCGTTTTGACAGTCGTTGTCTGCAGTCATTCAGTGTGATCTATTCATGTTTGTTTGTGCGCGCTCACACCACGCTTGTTTATTCAGTTAGTAATAGTCGGGTCACATTTTCCAACGCACGCTACACATGCAATGCTGCCCGGATCGGCAGTGCAGCGCTACAGGTGTGTCCCTTCGCACGCGCTGCCCACGGGAAGCGCTTCTCATCAACACCACCGTTTCACACGCACCTTCTCGTGGTCATCGAGTCTCTCTTCATGTCGGCCTACTTACGCCGCAGCACACCTGCTTACTTAATCAGCTCATGTTTACTACAATTCATATTGCTACCAAAGCCGCTCACCTCACTTCGTATGACATTGCTGTGTTGCTATCGCATTCATTGCTTTGCCCTTAGGACGAAACTGTGACATTTTTTTCACCTTCAGCACACCTAAAAGCAATCCCTAACATAAAACAATAACAGAGTTCTATAATGACGCGGGTAGCCAGGAAACTTAATTACCCAAAACACATCAAAGCCCTTGCGAATGCCTCGCCGTAGCAACTCGACAGCCAACTGTCATGGTGGCGACTGCACCTATATAGACGCGCAAAAAAGAAGAAAAAAAAAACATAAAAGGACGCGAGAAATACCACGTGAAGGCGCTTAACCAATTTGACAACGCAGGCCTTCTCTCTTGCCTGCTCTCATACTCCTCGCGGCAGCGGTGGCGGCAAGATAAAAGAATGTCGCTACCTTTAGTTTTATTCAGGGGGCTTAGGCTGCCGAGGAGGCGAGCGCCATCTAGATGGTATTTTTGCAAGGCGCTAACTGCGGCGCACCGCTGTCTGAGTGGTAGAAATGCTGGAAATAGAGCTTGTGTTTAGTTTCCCCATAATACAATTATTATTTCTCGTATATTCAAATTACAATCCTACGCTATCACGTCTGTAGGTTGTGGTTACGTCGTACTTTACGATTTTTCTCAGGCATTTTCTGTTGAGAAATTCGATTAGTTCGCCAGCGCCTCTGCGCCACGCGGAGGGCCTGCGTGGTCGGCGTGGTTCGGGATGATTTTCTTGGCCCTGGACGCCGACACCGACGCCAGATTTTCTACGACACGGGGCCTTTAACGCTGTCGTGTTAATAAATGCTCACTCTATGGGAATTGCTACAGGCATTATGCACATTTGCCGGAGTTCGTGCAATTTGGGGCATTGTACACCGGCCCCAGAAAAAACACGTATACATGTTTATCTTTCACCGGTGGCCGCTTTCCACCGGCTAACAAATGTTAAACGTTATCGCTCGGCGCAGGACGCGCCTGTATCGGAAGTTTCTAGAACGTTATCGATGCTTCTTTCCATTGCCTGTTTTCACCGACGCTTCTGTTATCTGATTGCATGACTGACGCGAATTGTCTAGAACTTTCTGGAAGACACGCGGGCATCAGGGATTAATCTAGAACCTTCGATGACTCAGGTATAAAAGCCGACGCGTTTCGCCGAACAACAACGAGCCGACCCGGAACTAAGGAGCCTTGTAGACTACCTGGAAGGCAAGACCGTCATTGTGCCGAAGGTGTTCAGGCGAGGATTGGCGTCGTTTTTCTTGCAAAACGACATTCTCCTAAAGAAGAACTTCTCGCCTCTCCGAGCCAACTACCTCCTCGTGGTACCCTCAGCATTGCGTCCAGAGGTTCTGCAAGCTCTCCATGACGACCCAACGGCTGGACATCTCGGTTTTTCACGCACTCTCGCGAGGATACAAGAAAAATACTACTGGCCTCACCTCTCTGCCGACGTCGCCCATTACGTAAGGACATGCCGAGACTGTCAGCGACGCAAAACACCGCCGACAAAGCCAGCCGGACTTCTACAGCCAATCGAGCCACCTCGCCGACCGTTCCAGCAGATCGGGATGGACTTACTGGGGCCTTTTCCGACGTCGACGTCCGGGAATAAATGGATCGTCGTCGCTACGGACTACCTCACCCGCTACGCTGAAACAAAAGCCTTGCCAAAAGGCAGTGCCGCCGAGGTAGCCCGATTCTTCGTTGAGAACATCCTCCTGCGTCACGGTGCCCCAGAAGTCCTCATCACCGACAGAGGCACGGCCTTTACGGCAGAACTAACTCAAGCCATTCTGCGGTACAGCCAGACAAGCCATCGCCGCACCACCGCCTACCACCCGCAGACGAATGGCCTTACCGAGCGCCTAAATAAGACCATCGCCGACATGCTGGCAATGTACGTCGACGTCGAACACAAGACGTGGGATGCCATCCTTCCGTACGTGACCTTCGCATACAACACGGCCGTGCAAGAAACGACGCACATGACGCCGTTCAACCTGGTCTACGGAAGGAACCCGGCAACGACGCTTGACGCTATGCTACCAGACGTCGCTGACGAAGAAAATCTCGACGTTGCCACTTATTTGCAGCGTGCCGAAGAAGGTCGACAACTCGCCCGCCTGCGCATCAAGAACCAGCAGAGGACCGACAGCCGACACTACAATCTACGACGACGCTACGTCGAGTACCAGCCCGGCGACCGTGTTTGGGTCTGGACTCCGATTCGCCGACGAGGACTTAGCGAGAAACTGTTGCGTCGCTATTTCGGACCCTACAAGATTATCCGACGTATTGGCGCACTGGACTATGAGGTCGTGCCAGACGGCATTTCGCAATCACAGCGTCGCCGGGCACGACCTGAAGTCATCCATGTGGTGCGTCTTAAACCTTTCTACGCCCGCTGACTAACTTAGGTACTTTGTTACTTTATTTTTTTTTCTTTATTACGCGTGGTTTTGTTTATATACGCTTTCACATTTGTTTGTAGCATCGGGACGATGCTTTTTAAGGGGAGGGTATTGACACGTATACATGTTTATCTTTCACCGGTGGCCGCTTTCCACCGGCTAACAAATGTTAAACGTTATCGCTCGGCGCAGGACGCGCCTGTATCGGAAGTTTCTAGAACGTTATCGATGCTTCTTTCCATTGCCTGTTTTCACCGACGCTTCTGTTATCTGATTGCATGACTGACGCGAATTGTCTAGAACTTTCTGGAAGACACGCGGGCATCAGGGATTAATCTAGAACCTTCGATGACTCAGGTATAAAAGCCGACGCGTTTCGCCGCTGATCTGATTTTCGACGATCGCCGACTGTGTTCGCCGCTATCGTTGTGCTTTGAGTGTAGCTTGCTTTTGTGGGCACAGGTTCGCCCAATAAACAACCAGTTTCGTCATACACAGTTTTGCGACTGTTTTCTCTACCGTCACTACTACGTGACAATATGGCAGAACCCATCTTACGATGAATATCGACGTTATTGCACTTAGCATTGAAGCAGTGTATCTACACGTAGTACTGAAACTGCCGAAACATTTCATCTATGAGGCGTATATGCAGCCGTGCTGTTCGCTCGTGCTTTCTTGTGGACGCGCTGTGCCATCTACCCTCACAGGAACGAAGTCTCCGCGTGGCACTTGTGAATATTGCCGCGCCTCTATCCGCATTGAGCCACGATGGGGACCGCAGACGATTTGCTCGAGAGTGCGCGCAGGCTCAATTGAAGAATGCCAGTATATCCCAAGGATATCTACAATAACAGAAGATTGTGTTCCCTATTCAGGTGTTCTCTATTCCCCTAGCCATGTGTTGTGTGACGTCGTCTTGCGTGAGTTCTGCCCTCACGCAACACCTGGCGTGCTAGCGAGGCAGCAGGTGTTCCGTTTCGCCCGCTTTGCTCCGTCGAGGCGCACTCGTGACGTGGCGTCACAGCCATTGCGACTTTAGGTGCCACTTTGCTGTTACAGACTACAGATGCCGGCTTTTTCACTCAATGGGATATTTGACGCTTTCGAATAATAAAAAAAAGAGGCTGCACTAACTACGTTGTACTTTAACACCCCAGAACGCAGCACTGTCAATGTTCTGGAAATTGAGCAAAGTGCTCAATTCACTCACAAGTGCGCTTGCCACTGGTTGGATTGTGAATCACCCCAAGCAAAAACTCCACACCTTGCATCGTCTAATTCACCTCGGCCTTGCCCAGAAATTGTATAAAAACAACCGGGACGGTGCAATAAAGAGCGTGCCCGCATCTCTCCTAGAGCTGAAATGCATCGGGGCTCAGGGGCGTATGCAGGGACCGTGCGATTCGCTTCCATATTGGCAGAATACACGAACCTCTCTCACGTCTGAGGCACCAGCCTTTCTGCTATAAGAAATATCTCTGGAACTACCGCTGATTTCCCCAGGTATAGACTATTTTAGGGAACGGTGTATACTGTTCGTGGTTGCACCGGACCGCTGCGTTAACAGGGAGCACTATCTCTGGAACTAGTGTACAATGCCTCTCAGAGAACTAGTTGTGGCGTTAAAAAGCACAGAGACAAAAGAACAAGGAAGACACACACAGCACTACTAGCAACAACGTTTATTTCGATCACAGGCTGGACTATATACACCCAACGCAATGGCACACACTGAAGACACCAGGGAACTCAACGCATGCGCACAAAACACTACTAGAAAGATTATTAGCTAAAGTTGCCAGCTAGGCACACATTCACTGCTTCCGCTAGAATTCCAACTTCTTTGGAGATAGCGCTATCGACGGTTTCCTTATGTATGAACTGCCCAACGCATCGATTCTTTTCGCCTCAACGAATAAATGAGTCATTTCATCCCTATGTCGTCCCAGGATGGCGGTCCTATCAAAATCAGAACTACAGGCACACGCTGAGTATGAAGGGAAAGAACTCCATCAGGTGGTAACTTATTAACCTTATTGTTATGTTCTCTTAATCTTTACACATCTACCGGACTCCCCTATATAGCATTTACCGCAGGAGACAAGAATACGGTTAAAAAAAATCACAGCATATCCACGGGGTGAATGATGATGAGTGGGCGAAGCTCCGGAGGGAATCATCGGATCTCCCGCTTAAGGGGACGCTAGCACAAACGCGTTAGAAACGTGCAGTACTCTCTAGTAAGGGGGAGCGGCCACAGCGTCTTACGCAGCCATTTACACATGCCGGAACGTGCACCGCGTTTGCCGACGCCATCACATGACTGCTGAGAGAGTATACCCCCCGTATTCATAAACGCTCCTCGACTTGACTTGCCACCGCCTTGGGCAGCGCGTTCGAAACGCGTTGAAGGTGAGGCGGAGAGGCCACAGCGTCTTACACCAGCTTCTTACACGTGCCGTAACGCGCTAGCACAAACGCGTTAGAAACGCGCTAGAAACGCGGCCTTTCGTTAATGTTGGGTATTTATTGCCATCGTGGTGCGTGTGTCTATGTGCGCTTCGTGGCGTAGTGGGCTAACGCCGCGCGCTCGGAAGCGAGGGGTCCCTGGTTCGATTCCGCGCTACGGACACAACTTCGGAATTTTTTTTCTCATTTTTCTCAGACTGGTTACACACTACTACTACGACGATGGGGACGGAACGGGTGCCGCTATAAGGAGCTTCGCCCCTAAAACAGACGTCTTGTACTGTAGGACCTTATTCTTCTGCTTTTTAGCACGTTCTACTTCAGCACATTAATTGTACTTGATGGATTAGTTTTCAAACACAGGCTCTTTAGCTTGTCGGGAACGGGAAAAAAAGTCAGCTTTATGTTATTTCGAAAAGCAACTTTTCTTGAGCTGATGTGATAGTTGATGAATATATGGGATTACGGTCGTGCATTTCTTACCAGACAGTACTCGATTTTGAGTGAAACAATTATGGGGTTTTACGTGCCAAACCCACCATATGATTATGAGGCACGCCGTGGTGGGGGACTCCGGATTGATTTGGACCACCTGGGGTTCTTTACCGTGCACCTAAATTTAAGTACACAGGTGTTTTCTGCATTTCGCCTCCATCGAAATACCGCCGCGCTTGGCCGGGATTCGTCAGTTTGCCTCACGCTTCCGCGAATTTTTCTGAGCTATCTTTCCGCGACTGACACTAAAACGTAGATAGGGTAACCAGCGGGACGTCTGCTGCTGGAAACTACTGTTCAAGAAGTGCTGACATGACTTCTTTACGGCATTGTTAAAACACATGCTCGCTAGGCCTCTCTTAAACAGTTTAGAATGATTCGAATGGAAAGGCAAAAGTGATTTTTCCCTCGAGGTGGTCGGAGCAAACGAGCTTGAACTCGAGCTTGCAAGGATTGACTGACGGGTTAGTTGGTTCATTATCACAGAAATAAAATGACATGCAAAATGTGTTGTGGGAGTTATCTGATGATGATGATTTGGTTTTAATGGCGCAAGGGCCAGTTCTGGCCAAAGAGCGCCATACACATGATGCAATGAGTTAACAATGGTTAATGAAGTCTAAAGTGCACTATGGCTGTAGAGGGGCCTAAAATCATTTAATGTGTGAGTGCGTCAAATATATATGTGCTATAAGTGTAAAAAGTGGGGTATGCTATGACCATAAAATATATACGAGGCGAAGCGAATAAAAGATAAAAATGTAAAAGTATGGAAGTAGCACTGTTGCCTTACCCGGGTCCTTGAGCGCAAGAACCTGAAGGCACGTGCTCCTATGACTATTTCCACAGCAGCAGCCTCTGATAAGAGGCCGTGCTACGGATCACTTGGGTGTATAACATTCAGTACACCTGCATCCTTTAAAAAAGCTAAGGTTGATTTAACCTCAAAGAGCGGTTCATTGCCTAGGAACATTGCTGGGTGTAATGGAACTTCTTCACGGCGTAGCAAATAAAAGTGTTTTTTCCTCTGCGTCTCTAGTTCACGACATTCTATTAACACGTGAAGGACCGTTAACGTAGCGCCACATTTACCACAGACAGGTGGCTCATCACCAATCAACAAGTATGAGTGTGTACCGAAAGTGTGGCCGATTCTGAGACGACAAAAAATAACCTCAGTTTGTCGTATTTTTGTTATAGGCTGCCAATTTCCTAGGTTGGGCTTAATTATGTGGAGTTTATTGAGTGTTTCGCTGTCCCACATGCTTTGCCAATATCTCCTCAGTTCCTTCCGGAGGTAAGGTTTGAGATCTGTGGCGGGAATAGCTAAGGAAGAGGTGCCGCCTTTCGTTGTTATAGACGTGGCAATATTGTCGGCAAGAACATTACCCTCGATGCCTCTATGCCCAGGCACCCAGCATATTATGAGTTGTTGTTCGGATGCATAAACAGAGCAGATCAGTGAATAGAGGTTGGCAATTATAGTGTTATTGCGTTTCTGCGGCAACATCAAAGCTTTAACGACGCTTAAAGAGTCGGTAAATATTATTGCCTTTTGTAGTTTCATTCTCTCGATGTGTTTCACCGCGGATAGTACTGCATAAGCTTCTGCAGTAAAGATGCTTGTTTGGGAGTGGAGTACATCGGATTCCGAGAAGGACGGACCGACTGCTGCATAAGACACGCCAGCATGCGACTTTGACGCGTCCGTATAAAATTCAGGGCAGGAATACTTCGACTTTAATTCTAAAAAGTGCATTTGAATGTGTGCATGTGGCGCGTGTTTTGTGACTTCGATAAACGATGTGTCACATTCTACCATCTGCCACTGCCACGGCGGTGGCAGTTTCCCTGGAGTCATTAGGTTATGTTCGAGTAATGAAACACCCATTTCTTCACCGATGTTTCTCACACGTAGTGAGAAGGGCGGCTTCGCTCTAGGTCGATTATGAAATAGTGTGGCACATGTGGTATCGTTTATGGTAGAATA
This sequence comes from Dermacentor silvarum, assembly GCF_013339745.2. Lineage (NCBI taxonomy): Eukaryota > Metazoa > Arthropoda > Arachnida > Ixodida > Ixodidae > Dermacentor > Dermacentor silvarum. Next base: position 2,760,876 of record NC_051164.1, on the reverse strand, counting down.
GGTAGGATGTGAACGGTTTGAGTTTGTTTTCAGGAAATATGTAAAACTGGCATAAGACCTCTGAAGGTGTAGCGACCACATGTTTGCTTCTACATATAGGCTTTCTACGGGGCTTGTCCTGAAGGCCCCGGTCGCGAGTCGGATTCCCAAATGGTGAACGGGATCTAACAACTTTAAAGCACTGGGTGCAGCAGACTGATACACTATCGCACCATAGTCAAGTCGTGAGGCGACAAGGCATCTATACAAGTTCAAAATACATTTCCTGTCACTGCCCCATGTTGTACGCGATAGAAGCTTCAACAAGTTCATAGTTTTCAGGCATTTCGCCCTCAAGTATTTGATATGCGGCATGAATGTCAGTTTTGAGTCCAACACAATTCCCAGGAACTTGTGCTCAGTGGTTACAGGTAATATACTACCAAAGAGCTGAATAGCCGGATATGGTACTATTCCTCTCTTATTTGTGAAAAGGACACATCTACTTTTCTGTGGGCTCAACTTAAAGCCGTTTTCGTCAGCCCATATAGCTACTTTATTTAAGCCATGCTGGACATGTCGTTCGCAGATAGCAAGGTTGCACGATTTAAAACCAAGCTGGACATCATCTACATATACAGAGTAGAACATCGTTCGTGGGATAGCCGTCCGTAGAGAGTTCATTTTAACAATAAACAATGTGCAGCTAAGCACACCGCCTTGCGGGACACCAGTTTCTTGGGTGAAAGACCTCGACAAGGCCCGGCCCACCCTTACACGAAAGGTCCGGTTAGAAAGGTAGCTTTCGATAGCACTCAACATATTGCCGCGGACACCCATAGTGGATAGGTCTCGGATAATACCGAAGCGCCATGTGGTGTCATACGCTTTCTCTAAGTCAAGAAATACAGAGAGAAAAAACTGTTTGTGTATGAAGGCATCCCTTATAATCCCCTCAATACGGACAAGGTGGTCTGTAGTGGACCTACCTTCTCGGAAGCCACACTGGTACGGATCTAGTATTCCGTTGCTTTCTAGGAGATAGACAAGGCGCCGGTTAATCATCTTTTCAAAGAGTTTACACAGACAGCTTGTCAAAGCAATGGGTCTGTAACTACTTGGTAAGGACGGGTCCTTGCCTTGTTTAAGTATGGGTATTATTATGGCTTCTTTCCAAGAAGATGGAATGTACCCAGCAGCCCACATGACATTAAAAAGAGAGAGGAGTGTATTTTGTGTTTCAGGGTGTAGGTGCTTGATCATTTCATACATGATACGGTCAGCACCTGGTGCTGAGCTGTTGCAACAAGCGAGAGCAGTTTTAAATTCAGCTAGACTAAACGGGCGGTTGTAATCTTCATTTCGAGCACATTTCCGATTAAGGGGCTGTCGCTCTGCGCGTTCTTTGAACCTCATGAATGTTTGTGTGTAATGAGAGGCACTGGAGACATATTGAAAGTGTTCACCCAGGCAATCTGCCTGATCTTCCAGGCTATCTCCTTGGGTACTTACTAAGGGTAGAGGGTTCGACTCCCGGCCTTTCAATTTATTCACCCTATGCCATACTTTCGCCTCATCTGTGTAAGAATTTATGCCAGAGAGGTACCTCTCCCAACTCTCTCTTTTTGCACGTCGACGGGTTCTTCTGCCTTGTGACTTAACCTGCTTGAAATTAATGAGGTTTTCGGTGGTTGGAGAATCGCGAAGCAATCTCCAAGCTTTGTTTTGATTTTTGCGTGCTTTCCTACATTCATCGTTCCACCATGGGATGCGACGCTTCTTAGTAAGTCCGTTAGTTTGCGTAATAGATCTCGTAGCAGCGTCAATAATAAAACATGTTAGATATGCCACAGCGTCGTCTACATTAAAATCAGCAATGTCATCGCCACCTAAACATGTAAGCTCTCGGAACAGTTGCCAGTTGGCCGAGTCCACGTTCCATCGAGGAAAACTTGGCAAGCATCCATCTTGTTTCGTTAAGTTTAACATAATAGGGAAATGGTCGCTCCCTAAGGGGTTCTTGAGAACAGACCACTCCAGGTATGGAATTAGTGTACTCGATACTATACTTAAGTCAATGGATGAGTATGTGTTATGTGTAACGCTGAAATACGTTGGCTCTTTTTGGTTAAGTATAATTGCGCCTGAAGAGAACAGAAAGTTTTCAATTAGCCGCCCTCTCGCATCGCAACGAGAGTCTCCCCACAAAGTGTTATGTGCATTTAAATCTCCGACAACTATGTATGGCGGCAGAAGTTCATTTATGTAATTTTGAAACTGTGTCTTGGAAAGTTGATACCAAGGGGGGATATAAATTGAACTAATCGTGACTAGTTTACCGAACAGTACTGCTCGGACAGCAACTGCTTCAAGGGAAGTTTGGAGGTTTAATTGCTGACAGGCAACACCTTTATCGACAATTATAGCGACACCGCCCGACGAGGCGGTAGCGTCGTCACGGTCCTTGCGAAAAACGGCGTATTGCCTTAGAAAGTTTGTGTTTGTTGATTTTAGATGCGTCTCCTGGACACACAGCACCCTTGGACTATATTTATGAAGGAGCTCTTTAACGTCATCGAGGTTATGGAGAAGTCCCCTAACGTTCCATTGCAATATTTGCGTGTCCATATTGAAAAAGAGGTTTGTGCTGTGTGTGAAGGGACTGCAAAATTAGCTTACAGAACCCTTGTCGGGCCCTGTGATGCGGGCTTTTTCTTTTTTGGAGCGATCGCGCGATTCTCGCCGCTCCTGAGGCGCTTGCGGCGCCGTCTGGCTGGTTGTGGTGTCCATCGCCTCTTGCGAGGCGCTGGGCACGCGCTCTTGCGAGCGGTTGGTGTGACGGGAAGGCCTCGTATCGAGGGACGAGGCCCTGGAGGCCACCAGCCCGGAGGTCGATGGCCCCTTCTTGTGAGTTGGCGGAGCAGCGCTAGCTGCAGCCGCTGAGGGGGCAGATGGCGTCACTGCCAGGCTCACTGTGTGTGGGCCGGACAGCCGCCGGAAGCCGTTGCGACGCTGCCCCCTGACGCGCCACTTCGGCAAAGCTGCGCTTCGGCAGGTATGACACCCGCCTGCGTGCCTCCTTGAACGAGATATTTTCTTTAACTTTGATAGTCACAATTTCTTTTTCTTTTTTCCAGGATGGGCACGACCGCGAGTATGCGGCGTGCTCCCCATCACAGTTAACACAATGTAGAGAGCTTTCACAAGACTCGGATGAGTGTTCATGAGCACTGCATTTCGCACAAGTTTGGCGGCCTCGGCAGTTCTGTGAACTGTGGCCGAACCGCTGGCATTTGAAGCATCGGAGAGGATTTGGCACGTATGGCCTAACGCGAAGCTTGATGTATCCAGCCTCGATGGATTCGGGCAGAACACTTGAGTTAAATGTAAGTATCAGGTGCTTGGTCTGGATTTCCTTGCCGTCGCGCCTCATCTTGATCCGTTTAACATTGATTACATTCTGCTCACTGAAGCCCTCTAGGAGTTCAGCTTCAGTCAGCTCCAACAAATCGTCGTCTGATACAACGCCTCGGGTGGTGTTCATGGTGCGGTGCGGGGTTACAGTTACTTGGATGTCCCCAAAGGACACTAGATTAGGCAGCTTTTCATATTGTTTCTGATCATGGAGTTCCAAGAGGAGATCACCACTGGCCATCCTCGATGCCTTATAACCTGGCCCAAGAGCCTCAGTTAGGGATTTAGAGACTAGAAAAGGAGAGATTGTCCGTACTTGTTTTCCTGCTTTTTCGGAGTGAATTACATGGAATCGTGGGAAGTTTTGTTTTTGTTGTCCAAAGAACTGGAACACGTCTTCGGTGCGCCCTCGTTTCAGACGGCGATCGGGGAGTGATGGGAAGGAACTAGCCATAAGGATATATAGATTTTTCGGCAGCAACGCCAGCCACCCACCATGGAGCCCAACAAGGGGACGCTACAGGGCCTGTAAACACAGGTCCTGCAGACGCCAGCCGTACGTCACCACTATAACCGAATATGAAATAACCTAGGTTGGCTACTCACACAGGGTTAACCCTCGCTGCCAAGAAAATAGGAAGTAATATAGAAGAGAGTAGAAGACAGGAAAGATGAAAAGTCGAAAGAGAAAGACGAAGATTGTAGAGAGAGACAGGAAGAGGCAACTACCGATTTCCCCTGGGTGGGTCAGTCCGGGGGTGCCGTCTACGTGAAGCCGAGGCCAAAGGGGTGTGTTGCCTCCGCCGAGGGGCCGTAAAGGTCCAAACACCCGGCATTGGCTCAACCCCCAGGATCCCCTTTTCCCCGGACACGGCTAAGCCGCGCACGGCTACACGCGGGAGGGTCCAAGCCTCATGTGCTCGGGTACGTGGTGGCGCAGCTCACCAAACGCCTGCTGACGCAGACGCCCCTGCGGGTAATGTAGAATTGTGCCAGGCAGCCAGCGCACAGTGCTTGCTTCACTGACCAGTTAATTGAAACGCGGGAATCACATCACTGAAGTGATCCCGAATGGTTCTAAATCGAAACACTTCCTCAAATCCTGCAATC
>NC_051164.1:2628989-2756273 GCF_013339745.2 Dermacentor silvarum | reverse complement strand
TAGTATATATACGGTCTAACTGATTAAGCGTTTTGCGTTAGTGTCCTCCCCTTAAAGTGCGGCGATTCTCGACACTCTATATACAGTGACTCCGCGCCGCGCAGAACGCGGAACGTCTCTCGATGCTGTGTACACTTCCCGGTTTACTCACCGGATCTCATGATGCTCGCGCTCAAGCAAGGCACTGCTGCAACGCTTGCTCCCTGCGGGGCTCAGGATGACAGATCTCGAGCGGCCGCGTCGTCGTGGTCTCTCGTGAAGCGGCCGCGCCTCGATCGCGGCTCGTGAATCAAGGAGGCGTGGCGGTTCACAGGTTGAGAAACGCGCGCGCGCATCTCGCGACGTCGCCGAGGCGTGATTGTGTGCCCTCTTTCGGCGAGACGGAACGGGATGCGGGCGCGTCACCCCAAGAAGAGGAAATCACATTTAGCTGGTCTGCCGCATGTGTCGGCACGGACATTGCGTCAGAGTTTTGTTCGATGGCACACGACCGATTGACTCGCTGCTTTACGCAAACGAGATAGATTGATGTAGATGGATCTATATCTCATATTGCGAGAGAGAGAGAGAGAGGACAGGGAAAAGAATGCGCACGAGTACTTCGGATACTAATATATGCAGTGCAGCCGCATCGACGCACATCATGTGCATTCCTTTCCATCCACCTATGAAATTTTTATGGAATTTTTATGGAATTTTTTAATATGGCCTGTTGCAGACAACATAATTCTAGTCCTTGAGCTGGATGAAGCAGAGAGACGGAAATTACTTGCACGAGAAATCGAAGCACATATTGAACTAATTCACAAAATCTACTAATTATATTTTGAATTAATTACTTCATGGCACATACTGAAATTTACGAATTGTAGCCAGTGAGCTTGCAAGACGTATCCACTTGGAATGAACTTCCAGAATGACGCCAGTTTGGAGATATGCTCCATCAAACTTGCCCTAAAAATGCACTGTTGTTCCACTTACTTTTTTAACAAAACGCTTCCTTTATGCATTGAATCTGAAAGGTAGCTGGAGCGCCTATGTATTTCGTCCCACACTTCGAGAAATAACATCTTGAAGCTGGTGTAATCCTGGAAATTCATTTCAAGTGGCTGCGTCTTACGAACTCACGGGCTACAATTAGTAAATTGAAATATGTGCCATGAAGTAATTAATTCAAAATATACTTAGGGGACTTTTGTTTCGTACTTGAATATGTGTTTGGACTTCTCGTCTTAGTAATGTCCGCCTCTTCGAATAATTCAGCTCAAGAAGAAGATTTATGCTATCTGCCACAGGCGATAGATAAAAATTCCATAGAACCGAAATATGGCCACCCCGTATGTAAATACAGGGGTGTTCTGCATTTAGCCGCAGCTGGCAATCGAACGTGCGACCTCCTGCTCAGCAGCACAATGCCATAGCTAGTACCCAAAAGTTACCACGAACCAAATAACCCCTCAAGATGCCCTGGTCAGCCCTAACTTACATTAGTCGTGACTTACTCGAGCACTTCAGCGTCTCCGGCTGGTCACGATGGAATGCATCATAAGAAAAGAAGTTACGCAAGAATGACAGACAAATAACTCTCGCTATAACTGGCACAAGCCTGTATACATGTATATAAGAAAAAGAAAAGTACAAACACAGCACCTTGTCGAGGTCTCGAAGCCGAGACATCGGCCTTGGCTCACTTAGGCAAGCATGAAAGATCGCGCCTTGCGCTTGCACGCGCACTCTCCGGCACCAGTGTACACGGGGGACTCACGCAATGTCTTTTTGCTGCCTGAGAACTCTTCGTAACTTTGCGCCTCGCGTGACGTTGAGCTTGGAGAAAAAAAAATACAACAACTGTACAAGCTATGCTGATCGTTTGTGTTTCGTCACCATATATTTTAACAATGTGATGACAGTTACTCACTGTGTGCAGCTGGTGTGATGAATGAACGACAAAGCTTAGAAAGAACCATTTTGGAAACTAGGTCCTCCTCTCAATCCTCCATAACTGAAGACTCATCAGGTTAACTCTGATTCCTTTTGAATGCAATGTAACTCTTGTTTACTGATAAGCGATGAACTAATCCCGAGCAGATGTCCAAATCTCATGACGCCACACGAGGAGATAAAGAGAATTGCACAACCATGTTCCATTCTCCGCTTCGCTCTCACTAATGGAATATTCGACTGGTCCTTTCAGAGCACCCTTACAGCGCCCTGGTGGTCATGTAAAACAACAGTGAAACTGTATTGCGCGGAGAAAGAACGAACTTATAGACTTCTCACAGACTTGTTAACAGTATAGTTCCTAATGTTGCGACAAAGCTTAATTGCTTTGTTAAACGATAGTTCGCAGGAATGTTCGCAATAGACCAGTCTAATGTGCTGCAATTCTGACGTTCATGTTATTACACAACTGTTTTATCAATCCCTCTTAACGTAACATTTATCTTTATGTCCCTCTAACTTAAATCAGGGGTATAAAAGGACCTAGACTGGCACCCTAGCGTGCTTCAGAAGTAACGACTGAACCACTGTGTATAGTGATGGAGCTTCGCATGTGAACCTTCCCTAGTGAGCCATATACTTCACCAAATAGGTACCGAGGCATCATTTAAGTTTGTTATTCTCTCTCCTCAGAAGGAGCGATAATAGTGCGAAAGGAGGTCACGCCGTCTTACGCTCGCATTATATCGTGACTCCGAACCTGTGGTCAAGTCATAACACATTTTGTGTTCTTCCAAGACGTGATGCAAAAGAGAAACTTCCGGTCCTGGGCGCCAAAGTAGCGCCTCCTGAACAGCGGTGATGGCTGTGGCTTCGCCAAGCAATTTGGAAACGTTCCTGCGTTTTCGCGTTAAGTATTAACAAATTATAATAATAAAGAGTGAACGCCATGCGTGTAGGCGACAGCTCAGTGGTCAGCGCGTCAGATTGCCAGCTGCCTCTGATTACTTATAGGCCAGATTTTCAAGCCGACTTCTTGTGGAAAGACCTTTTATTCTGTCGTTTGACTAACTGTTAATTCGTGTTGGCCGTTCACGAACTTCCATCCCATGACTTTCTTTCAATTTTGAGTAACTTTCTGCTTGGCTTTCATATGGCCTCTGTTGAGCTATGAAGTCTTTGAATACTGCCCAGAATTGGGGGAATTAACATACATGTTTAGCAAAACGCGGGAGGCGGGCCGACAGGCTACGAGCTTACATAGAAAAGCGACGGCCGTTGAGCATCGTCACTCGAAGGCAAGGAAGCAATACGTGTGAGAATCCATAAGCAGTTTATTTTTTCATTTGATAACTTATTCTCGCATAAATGTAGTCCACAGTGCCATTACATCAGTGGATGATGAACACAAGCCGGCAACAAATACAAGAAATATTTGCTTGAAATGAAAATAGGATTTCTGAAAGCAGCATTTTCACAGTAAGCTTTAAATACAATAGTAACTTACGCTGATGTTTATCTGGGTTTTCTTTACTTGAGCCTAGCCATTTAACTGAAGTTTCAAAAAGCTGACGCTGCATTCTGGGACAAATGCAAGTTTACTGCATTCTACAATCACCCTGTGTGCAAATTTGGTTCTCACGCACTGATTGTGTGTAGTTAAGTACTGCTTTTGCATCGGTTTCATTCCAGGTTATCTTAATGCGGCCTTCGTTTGGTGTCTTCATTGGTGACATTTTGACGATGTACTGTTCCAAGGCTTCGTATTCGATGGGGCCTGTCCAGCAACGAAATGAACAGAAATAGCCATCGTGAACTCAACAACAACAACAACAACAACAACAACAACAACAACAACAACAACAACAACAACAACAACAACAACAACAACAACAACAACAACAACAACAACAACAACAACAACAACAACAACAACAACAACAACAACAACAACAACAACAACAACAACAACAACAACAACAACAACAACAACAACAACAACAACAACAACAACAACAACAGCCGACCGACCGACCGACCAATCAATCAATCAATCAATCAATCAATCAATCCAACAGACAGACAGACAGACAGACAGACAGACAGACAGACAGACAGACAGACAGACAGACAGACAGACAGACAGACAGACAGACAGACAGACAGACAGACAGACAGACAGACAGACAGACAGACAGACAGACAGACAGACAGACAGACAGACCGACCGACCGACATGGATGTTCCTGTCTATTACGAAGCTGCACTTACCAACATCGCTGAGAATTGCAGAATCGCTAAATTTGAAGCCATCGCCACCTTTCGCAACGTAGTCTGCAGCAACAATCTTGTAGGTCGCTTCACAATCGATTGGCTGGTACTTTGGTACACTGCAGTTAGCGCAAATAATGCTGACAGAAGTGACACGTTCACCGCTGTTTTTCCTCAAGTCATACTCAACTCGGAAGCCTGCAGAATAGAGGCAGAATACTTTATATTCATGATCACGAGAAAGAAATCTACAGAAGAATAAAATTGGGTTGGAGTGCATACGGCAGGCATTGCCAAATCCTGACTGGGAGCTTACCACTGTCGTTGAAAAGAAAAGTGTAGAATCATTGCATTCTGCCGGTGCTAACATATGGGGCAGAAACTTGGAGGTTAACAAAGAAGCTCGAGAACAAGTTAAGGACCGCACAAAGAGCGATGGAACGAAAAATCTTAGGACTAACGTTAAGAGACAGAGAGAGAGCGGTGTGGATCAGAGAACAAACGGGGATAGCCGATATTCTAGTTGACATTAAGCGGAAGAAATGGAGCTGGGCATGCCATGTAATGTGTAGGATGGATAACCGGTGGACCATTAAGGTTACAGAATGGATACCAAGAGAAGGGAAGCGCAGTCGAGGTAGGCAGAAAACCAGATGGGATGATGAAGTTAGGAAATTTGCAGGCGCAAGTTGGAATACGCTAGCGCAAGACAGGGGTAACTGGAGATCGCAGGAAGAGGCCTTCGTCCTGCAGTGGACATAAAATATAGGCTGATGATGATGATGATGATGATGATGATGATGATGACTTTATTTTTATTTATTTATTTATTTATTCAATACCGTAGGCCTATTCAGGCCTATACAGAAGAGGGCATACAAGGTACAGAGGGTTCCATGTTAATGGAGAACCAAAAATAAAAAAAAAAGGCATAGAACTGCCACCTGTAGGTAGTGGGTCGAGGGCAAGAGTGGGTCGAGCCCAAGAGAACAAAGAAGACCGCGCGCCCCTTCCCTGCTAGAGCCAGCCCTGACGGTCGCGTCTTCCGAGAGCCAGCTGCTCTACGGTTATTAAACCTTCAGGACTACTTCTCGAGGCTCGTCACAAACTGGTGGAGGTGAGGGGTAAGTGTCCTCACGGATGTTGCAGACCCCTCCAAGGATCCGCGCTACGAATCCAGTGCCTGTCGACACTCCCGTGCATCGGGCCAGCCGCAGGATCAGGGGAGTGTCCCCAGAAGTTGTCGTCGCTGCAGTTCCCACCACATCAACCGGTATGACCAGCGCTTCCCTTCAAACCGCCCCAACCGGTACGGGAAGCACGATGTCGAACCGGTACGGGAAGCACGATGCCGAACCGGTACACACTTGAGCGCCCACGGATTCCGAAGACGTTTCATGGCACAGTGTTCGAAGACGTCGAAGCCTGGATGGTCGAATTCGAGCGCGTGGCCTCCGTGAACACTCAGACACGTCTACTTCTACCTGGAGGATGGCGCGCGTACGTGGTTTCAGAACCGCGAGGAGCAACTGACGCGTGGCGCGAGTTTTGTCGGCAGCTCTTGGAGACCTACACCAGTGCTGATCGCCACGAACGAGCGGAACGAGCGATTCAGGCCCGCGTACAGTTGCCAAACGAAACTGTGACCATGTACGTCGAAGACATGACGCGCCTCTTCCGACGAGCGGATCCAAGGATGACGGAGGAGAAGAAGTTATGTCATCTGATGCACGGGGTCAAGGAGCAACTCTTCGCTGGCCTCGTACGGAGCCCTCCTAAGACGGTCGCGGAGTTCTTGTCCGAGGCCGTGACTGTCGAGCATGCGAGTGACACAGCAGGTAACTCTCCGGGCGGGCAAGTGCCCGACCGCGTTTATTGAACGCTTATATAGCCGAGGATGCAGTGCTGCCATCTAGTAGTACTGGCGTACACTACATCCTCCCTTCTGTTAAATAAGAACCACAAAACAGGAACTCTTGGTCCCGCACAAAACGTTCATAGGTCGAGCCTTCTCGGCCTGCGTATCTTTCTGCCGAACCTAGAGAAGCGTGGCGTTGAAGGAGAACCGCAGGGTGCATCTGCAGATGAGGTGCTTTCCCGAGGCGATGCGGTTTCCTGGTCTTGGGCTGCTTGATCAGCCCCAGGCGTTGTTGTGGACATGGCGGTCTGCTCCGCTGCGGGAGTTCCAGGCGTACTGGTAGTCCCTTCCACAGGGCCTCCCGCCGTTGGTACTAGGTGCATCCGGTTGCGCTGGAGTACACCAGTGCTCCCGGAGTCTCCACCACGTAGGAGCGAGGGCGTTGTGCTGGCCCCATGACGATCGCGGGGGAGTTGACGTCCCGTACCCAGACCTGCTCGCCTGCCTGAAGAGGCCGCAGTTCATGAGCCGCATGCCTTCTGTTGAAGTCAAATGCTTGGCGCCTGCGGTTATCTTGATCACGCCGAGTGAATGGGACCGACGGCGGCCAGGTAGGCTCCAGCTGATGCGACGCCTTCGGTACCCGGGTCTGTAGGCGTCTGCCTATGAGCAGCTGAGCAGGGCTCACTCCGTTTACCCCAGGAGTGTCGCGGTATGCCAGGAGCGCAAGGTATGGATCATCTGCCTTCCGCAGCAGGTCCTTAACCGTCCTCACCATCCGTTCCACCTCCCCGTTGGACTGTGGAAAATGGGGGCTGCTAGTGACGTGGCGAAAACCATAGAAATCGGCGAAGGCGGAGAACTCTCTTGCAGCAAACTGAGGACCATTATCGCTGCGCACCAGTCTTGGGATCCCGTGGCGCGCGAAGACGCTCTTGATGACGTTGATCACCGCAGGTGCTGACGTCGAGCGCAGGCTGATGACCTCCGGGAAGCGTGACCGGTAATCCACCTGAAAAATGTAGTCCTGGCCGTTCAAATGAAACAGATCGACGCCCACCTCTTCCCAGGGCCGAGTTGGAGTGGCTGACGGCAGCATAGGTTCCGAGCGCTGCACCCTGGTTTCGGCGCACGTGGGGCAGTTTGACACCAGTGTCTCAAGTCCTCGGAAGAGGCTGGGATCGAGAAGCAAGTCGACCGAGGGCTGCGGAGTCCCCGAGACTTGGTCGACAAACGTGCAGACGCCCAAGGCCAAGATTGCCGAGAAGCCCAGCAGCGGGACCGTCTTGGTTGCCAGGACGTAGAGTAGCTGCTTGGTGAACTTGCCGTGCCATGACAAGGTAGCAACGTAAGTGCCTAAGACCGGTAGAACGTTGTTGCCAGGGCCTTTCAATTCGCTTTTGGGGTCTTGAAGCTTCGAGGGGACGCCAGGGAACGTACTGGGTACGATAGAAACTTCGGCGCCAGAGTCCACCTTGAAGGAAAGTGGACACCCATCGACGAGTACTTCGACGAACTTCACGTTCGGACGCTCTCCCGCCACTGCATGTAGCTCGATGGAGCTGGCAGAAGGCTTCGGTGTGCGCTTCCTGCTGCCGCGTTTTTTCTTAAGGCACACGTTCTCAAAGTGGCCACTTTTGCGGCAAAAATTGCAGGACGCTCTGCGAGCCGGACAGTCGGCGCGAGGATGCGATGTGCGTCCGCAGAATGGGCACAGCTGCTGCACTGTCCTATCAGGAGACGCTGACGCTGGCTTTTCCTTGTGAACGCGAGCGACGTTGCTGCGAACGCGAGCGGCGTCGATGGCGAGCGTCGATGAATCAGCCGAGTCACGAGCCTTGCGTTCGTTATCGTCGTCTTCGTGCTGGCGAACGTGCGTGAGCGCTTCATGAAACGTCACTCTCGGGTTCCGACAAAGCTGGTCCGAGAGCTTGCGGTCAAGCAAGCCCACGAGGAAACGGTCTCGGACAAGACGCTCTTCGATGTCGGGCGAGGAATAGTTGCAACGCTTGACCATCGTCCGAAGCGCAGTGTAGAATGCGTCGGCCGACTCACCCGGCTGCTGCGTATGGCGGTGAAAGCGAGCAGACTCGTACAGCTCATTCGGCGGGTGGACGAAGTGGTCGTTGAACGCCTTCTTTACGGCGACAACGTCCTTCAGGTCCGCGTCTCCCAGCGTGGTGGACGCGAGAACCACCCTGGCTTGTGGGCCCATGCAGTAGAGCATAGAGCGCACCTGGACCTCCGTCGGAGCGGCGTAAAGTCCAGTGGCGAACGAGTAGTCCTCGTACTGCAGCAGCCATGTGGGCCAGGAGCTGGGGTTGTCAAAGTCAAACGACGGTGGTGGACGCAGCTGGGCCATGCCATGTAGAGACGCAGCGGCCGACGAAGCAGTGAGCGTTCCGGTAGAGCCTGTACCGGTAGCCATGGCGAAGGAAAGTTGACTTCCTCGACGGAGAGTGGCGGGGCCAGAGCGTGTGTGTCGAAGCCGCAAGTACGGGATCAGCCGAGACGCGATGGTCCCGATCCCACTTCTGACACCATGTCGAGCGGGCGAGTGACACAGCAGGTAACTCTCCGGGCGGGAAAGTGCCCGACCGCGTTTATTGAACGCATATATAGCCGAGGATGCAGTGCTGCCATCTAGTAGTACTGGCGTACACAGCAGTGACCATGGAAAAGATGCTTCTGCATCACTCGAACCTATATGAGCGACAAGCGAACAGCATGTCTGTTGCTGACATTTTCACGGCCATAGGAAGCAACGGTGACTCTCTGCGAGAACTCATCCGCTTTGTAGTGCGTGAAGAGTTGCAAAAGGCGGCCGTAACACCGCAACCTACGGTAAGCTTCATAGCAAGCATTATCAAGGACGAACTGCACCAGGCGCACCGTGACACCTTGCCTCCTGCTAACGCTGCGGCAGTACCTCCTGAATACCCCCGTGCGACCTACGTGGAAGTCCTGAAGCGCCCTGCTTCCTCTCCGCCGCTGTTCGTTCGTGCTCCTCCAACGATGTCAGTTCAGTCGGCGCAGCCGATACCGTACTACGACACCGGGTACACGCCGCCGCCCGTTGTTCATGCCGCTCCATTTGCCCACCGTTCGGAGCAAGCGGTTCACTACGTGGACGACAGACGCCCGCCCCCTCGGAACTCGGATGTTTGGCGCACACCCGATCATCGGCCTCTGTGCTTTCACTGCGGTGAAGCTGACCACTTGTACCGCCAGTGCCCTTGGGATTCGCGGCTTTTCCACATACTCGCCGCCGCCCCGATACGGCCAGCGACCCCGGGACATTCAGGAATACCTCTGTCAGCAGCGCTTGCCACCGCCTGCCAGGCGGCAGTCGCTTTCGCCGTCTCCGCGACGATTTTCACCTCCGCCCCAGCGGTATTCTCCCGAGCGGTCGACCAGTGAATAAGACGATCAGAGACATGCTCGCAATATACATCGACGTCCAACACAAGACATGGGATCGGATCTTGTCTTACGTGACTTTCGCGTTTAACACCGCCGTGCAAGAGACGACGCGCTTCACGCCCTTTCGCCTTCTCTACGGTCGCGAAGTCCAGACGATGCTGGACGCTACGCTGCCGTGTCAAGACGCTGACCTATTGAAAACTGACGCCGAGGAATTTGCAGAGCGGGCTGAGAAAACTCGGCAGCTCGCGCGGCTGCATATCGGCCAGCAGCAGCAGGCAGACGCACGACGCTACAACATCCGCCACAGGGACGTGTCCTACAACCCCGGGGACCAAGTTTGGGTGTGGGCCCCCGTTCGCCGTCGTGGCCTGTGTGAAAAGCTACTGAGCCGGTATTCCGGTCCGTATAAAGTGCTCCGCCGCGTCAGTGACGTAAACTACGAAGTTGTTCCGGACACGACATCGCAGACACGGTGTAGGACACAAAGACAACCGAGATCAGACATAGTTCATATTGTGCGCATGAAGCCGTACATGCGCGTCTGTAACTTTTTTTGTTTTCGTTTTTTTCTCTCATTCCCTTCTTTGTTTCTACTTTTCATTTATCTTCGGGAGCTTGTTTCTTCGTTCATTGACTGTGTCGGCGTGACGTTAACTTTTTTTTTGTGTACTTTCGCTTTGCCTGTCTTCTTCTCCTTTATCTTCTACGGCTATATTTTTAGCATCGAGGCGATGCTTTTGTTGGAAAGGGGATATTGCCACCTGTAGGTAGTGGGTCGAAGGCAAGAGTGGGTCGAGCCCAAGAGAACGAAGAAGACCGCGCACCCCTTTCCTGCTCGAGCCAGCCCCGACGGTCGCGTCTTCCAAGAGCCAGCTGCTCATACGGTTATTAAACCTTCAGGACTACTTCTCGAGGCTCGTGAAAATACATTGTAAGCATGGACGACAACACCAAAACAATAAATAAACTATACATTTGAATATTTCAGTGGGCATACCAGTATTTGTAAACATGTGGAGGATAAATAAGAATGCGGCAGTAAAAGGTTATGCAGTGTGTGAAAACGGTAATATGAAGAAATAGAACACAAAGAAGCAACGATCTAAAAAATATTCATAAGATAATCACACCGAGAGAAAAAAAAAAAAACATGCACGTACCTGAGCTCAGTAATGATTGTAGCTGTTGCATTTCACAGTAGGACTCATCTCGGCATTCAACAAAAGAAGTAAAGTGCACTAAAATGATCATTGCCCTCGAAAGTGCTAAGCAGGGACTGCAATAGTTAGTACTGCATATTACACAAGTCAGTCAAGGGACTCTTGGAGTTTTTGCGTTCGAGTGGCCTATTATAGAGTCTAGTTCTAACTGACGTTCCCCACCTCCTCTACGTTTTTTTTTCTTTCTTTCGTGCCTCTGCGTTATTTCTCCGCTATTCTTTCCGTCTATCATTTCCCCTTACCGTTCCCTCAATTCAGGGTAGCAAACCATAAGCTCTTCCGGTTAACCTCCATGCCTTTCCCACTCTATTTATCTCTTTCTCTCAAATCACACGTAAGACCCGCAATGTTCTATGGAATACAGTGTAGATAATTTTTTTGACAACATTGCTAGGTCGCATCACAAGACACTGCAGCTTTTACCGAAACTTCTGTAAGTGCTGATGATGATGGCATGTTCCGAATTTTGTCTTATTTTTGTTCTAATAGTTCCTAGACAGCTTCCTTATTATCTTTAAATATCGCGTTAGATTACCTCTGGAGTTGGTGAATCAAAGGTCGAAATTTGAAAAGGAAATGCAACCTTTTCCTATAGAAAAACAGCTTTGATACACCCATATGGCTCACTAATAAGCTCATCCGTATGTCTTTAGAATTAGCAACAAATTGAGGCGCATATATCTGCCTAGAAGTAAATTGGGGTGAGGCGCTAAAATTAGCCGCAGTTTCTTGAGAAATTTTACTGGGGCAGCTTACTGGTTTTTGAGATCGCTAAAATGTCACTGAAGAATTCGCTGACTGCAAAAAAACTCGACGTTATCGTTAAAGTTACCAAAAACTAGCAAAAATCAGCGACTTTCTTGCTAAGTTAGCAACACTGATGCACTATAAACTGCAGTGAACATTCCTATAGCTGCGCGTAAACATTTCACGAATAATTTTCATGTATTCCTATGCAAATTTTATTCCGGCTCGGGGCTACCCAACAGGCCTACGAAGCGGCGAAGAGGCAAGACCTCGACGTCTCATTGTAGGAGGCCTAGGCCCAGCCAACTAAACTGCTGGTTCACAATAAAGTTCACTCTCTCTCTCTTTCCCGGTCGGTACGACTTTGCTTTATCCAGGAATAAACTCGAAATATATGTAGAACACAAGCGTATCGAGTCATATCGTTGCACGAAGCTTACCTGACACTTGGAGAAAGCGGCCTTTTTGCTTATCCCTCACTGTGTTGTACTTTGCGACGGAGTTCTCAAACATGTTCCATATATCAGTTCCGGTCAGTCTAATCGTTAGCAGCGAATTCCCGTATGGTAGCGTATTTACCACGTCACCCCAAGTGACGTTATCTATTTGGCAGAGTAAAAAAAGAAATACAGAAAATAGGCTTAGCCTATTAGCTATCCCTACAAATGTAGCTGTAGTCTTGCACTATACGGCTGGTTGCGTGCCAACAACAATAACCGTATTGGCTAGCAGAAATGACGTTGTTTCGACAATTTTGCGCATTTCATCATTTCTGTGGTGTCATTATTTCTATTACAAAGGTAACGGACACTGCCTTGTACTTACAGAAGCTCGGGAGCGCCGTTCTTATGCTGCCAGCGTTAACGACTGCGCCGTTCAGGTCTGACCAAATGGGAGGCTGTGCTGTATCCTCCTTGAGGTAGTATTCATAGTAAGCGTCCGCAATCAGGTTGCCGAGGTTGCACTCTTGCATTCTGCATATATCATGCTTGTGCTCCATGAGGACCCTAGTGCTGCCCAACACTTCCGTCATTCGCTCGGTGAAGTTTTTCGTGAAAGGTTCTAAAATATCAGTAATGCACTTATCTGGAAGAAAATAAATCGAGTTATGACGTGGAAGTACATCCTCCAACCCGTAGTCGAAGTTATCACTTGAAGGCGGCAGCTCTGCTTCCCAACTACTTTCATGTTTACCCGGGTACTTAGCTGTCTATCAGCAATCCTGAACCTAACACTTTTTTTGTTCTGTTTTATTACGGTAAAAACATAGGCGGAGCTCCAATGAAATATTATGGGACGGAGGCGTTAGAAGGAAAAACAAAACTCGTGGTTCACTGCACCCTCTTTAAACTTAATGGTATGGAAAAACGTTTAAACCATGCCTACGACGATACGTCTTCTCAGAACACTCCTATCAGAAAATTGTGACTGTGTTCTCGCTAATGTCGCTTAATTTATTATAACCCAATGCAATCTTCTTATAGCCACAATCCTTCTTGTTCCATGGACAATCTCCTGCCGTAGAGGTCCGGTTTTTCCTCGGAGCGACGGCTATATCCCAAGACGACCGACGTGTGCCACCAACTTGCTGGATCGTTTACTCTATATGCCTATTTGACGTTGAGTCTCAGCGACTGTTTTGCGGCTATCCGTCATGTTTCTGTGAAAGTGCTACGATCCCTAACAGATAAGTATGTATGAGTGCTATTCACATCGAATCTTGCTTAATTGATCAGAACACATCACGTCAATTTCAGCTAACGCCTGCCAATCGTTGGGATACCTGCAACGCAACTTAAGAAATGGACCATTCACACCAAACCTCTTCCTCGGAACATGACGCCAGGCAAGGACGATGAGAGGCGCACCGCGCGGGCTAAAGCCATGGCCCGGAAGCTGGAAGAGAACCCAAGGGTCCTCTACGCGGACGCCTCGCTCCGAAAACACAGTGACCGAGCAGTGGTGGTGCTTACGTCAAAAGACAGGCTGATCGTCAGCGCGTCCCTGAAGACAACAGACCCCGCAGTTGCCGAAGAAGCGGCCGTGGCGCTCGCACTCGCACAGCCGAGCGTGGACACCATGGTCACCGACTCAAAGACAGCCTACGGAAGCTTCCACAGGGGGGTAATCTCCTCCGAGGCCCGAGCCATTCTATCCAAGTGCAAGCCTCCGGGAAGAGCCATAGAGCTCATGTGGGTCCCGGCTCACTCGCAGGTAGCAGGCAACACCATCGCCGACTACTATGCCCGAGAAATGTCAATCCGGGCAGAGCACGAGCCGGAAGAGCTACCGCACCCGGTTACCAGCTTTCGGGACATTACCCGGTTGTACCGAGAGGAAAGGTGCAAACTGCCAGAACCGCACCCCAAACTCACCAGGCAACAAGAGACCGTCCTTCGTCGAGCGCAGGCGGGATCGCTTGCGCATCCCGTACTGATGAACCGCATGTACCCCGTGGAACATGATACGCTCTGTCCTTTTTGCAAAAGGGAAAAGGGCACCCTGCTGCACATCTTGGCCGAGTGTACAGAACTCAAGACCCCCCCTCCTCCCCTTCCCGCCAACACCCCCAATCCCCAACCCCTTGAGCGATGGGAGACCTTGTTATCCAGCCCCGCCCTACCGATTCAGCTCGCACTGACGGACAGGGGCCAGGAGCTGCTGGGAACATATGGGTTCCGTAACTAGGGAACCACCCCGTCTGGTGCCTGTGGGCACCACCAATATATTTTGGGCCCAATAAAAGTTTATTCATCATCATCATCATCATCATCCCTTCAAATATTCGCGAGCTAGCTTATCTAACTCTCGTTCGTTCCCAGCTGGAGTACGCGTCATTTGGTCACCTCACCAGAAATACTTGTTGAATTGCTAGAACGGATTCAAAACAGGGAAAGCCACTTCATTTTAAACGAGTATAACTACCAGTCCAGTGCAACACAAATTAAAACTTGAAATTTCATTACAATCCCTGAACAGTCGCCGAGACATTGCCCTGTTAACACCCTTTCACTAATTCATTCATTCCACTCGAGCACCGGCATGCTTGCAACGACCCTACTCCACGTCACACAGACTTCATAATCATTTCAGCTATGCCCGCATTTACGGTTCTACACAGGCATTCCGATACTCTGCTCTTCCTCGTGCCGTCAGGTTTTGGAATTTTCTCCCAGATAGCATCGCTTGCATGTCCAACTATGATTCATTCCGTGACGCCTTGACCAACTATATGTCTAATAAAATGTGAGGTTTTACGGTTGTGGCACCACACATTCTTGCATTTACACTATGTTTTGCACCTTATTGTAGCGTTGGCACCATTATGTCGCTGTGTTTACCGTTATCTTGCTATGTCGCGTTAGTACCTCGGTTGTGGGTCCGGTTGTGTTAGGTAAATTGCTACTGTTTTATGTATGTCATGTATTCTATGTATTTTCTGTGTATTTTCTAAGTACTGCCCCCTTACTCAATGCATAAATTGAGGCCTGTAAGGTATTTTTATTTAATAAAAAATGTTTACATCAAACATCCCCAGTGAACAAATTAAGTCCTCTGAATACCACTATCGCAGGCGTGATACTGTTCCCATCATGTGGTTTAAACCGCGGTAAAACCCCTCATGTGTTGCTACCTTTCCCATACGTCGTCAGGACGGCCCCTTTTTCTTTGAGAAGACACTACGCAAAAAAAAAAAGGTCGGTGGCAGCGTCTACGACAAGTACGATGAAAACATTACGCCTAAACCACGACGGTGCATCGTGCAGGAAGACAGGCGCGAGCCCCGGACTCGGTGACACGCAGCATTAGTTAATACGGGCGTCGTTTCTATAGCATTCATGGGTAAGTTCTACGAGCGAAAATGTGGTTTGTCGAGGATAAAAATACCTATAGGCTCCATGTCTATCTGGCGAACTTCGAGAGAAGATCGGTCTTCGCGTAAGAATCTTCTCTTAATTGGTAGTGCACAATTCGCCGAGTGTCCCTAACGGTTTAGGGGGTGTCAGGGAATCGCTGAAGTATTTACGATTTTCTTTTTTCCACCTATTTTACCCCCACCACCGACGGATGTGAATGCGCGCGGGTTTATATACGTACGTGCACAATGTATCATCCTCCTTAGACTACATTAGCAAATTGCAGAAAACACTTGCTATTTTGTTATAGTCTTGATGACTTGACGTTACTTCACAAATTCTTCGCTTATTGTTCAGAGTCATAACATTCGCATTACGGCATGGCAAAAAAAAAAAAAATCACGCGCATTCCACTGTTGTGAAGGTGGATTACCAGCGAAGCAGTTTAGCACACGACATAGAGGTGAAACAGAATTTAGATAAAAATTGGAGCAAATTTTCTTTCTCTAGAGCTGCAACGGCGGTCTAGAGAACCTACATGCAAGTAGAGCTAACATGTAGGTGCCCTAACTCGCGTGGAAGACTACCGCCACCTAGGGGAGCCGGAGGAAACTAGACTTGTGCGAAGGGACTACCACGCCAGGACAGCGGAAGGAAACTAGGCAATGCAAGCGCTTGGAACGACGACAAAGGGAGGGAGGTATGAGCGTACACATGGCCGACGCGGGTCGCACAGCGGCAAGTCTTTGAGAAACCCTTATTATCTACCTGACAGTCTACTGATTTCAAAAATGGTGCGTATTGATAACTAATTTACTCAAAATGCATATCCAAGTGACGAGACGTATAAGCTTTTGCATGGAATGAAGCGATTTGGCATCAAATTCGGGAGCTGAGTTTTTGCACACGCAGATCTGTTCATGTACTCGAAAAATGCGTAGAACGCTAGCCATAGACAAGTTCGCTGTAAAATGCTTTCATCGTATACCTTAAGTGCGCATAGTGTTTACTATGCACATGCGCTTTCTGTGATTAGATAATTGAGTGCATGACGAAGCTCTCGTTGCTTGTGGCGCGCGCCTATGTCAAATGTGATACAAGGTGCGTGCTAGCCGTGAACTATCTTGTCACGCAATTAGGGATGGTTTAGCAGTTATTAATTCCTCTGGACGCCAGCCGCACCTACCAACAACAGCTTGGGTCGACCCTGCGTTCACCTGCGGGTCCTGCTCACATTAGCTCCTAATTATAATGTTTGGTGGGTAAACAATTCCTGTTAAATTTTGCTGGGTCTTGAATTCTAGTAACCTCCATTTTCTGCTCAATGTAATACGTTGGGCTGGATGGCAATTTTTTTTTCCGTTGAATTCTGGATTTCATTGCCACTACGATATTACTCACATAATGGAATAATACAAGGCGCGCTACTATTCGTACCGGCATTTGGTTCTTTCGCTTGTATTGATGCCAACACATAACTGTGCCAGGCTGAACATCATTAAATTTGAAGCTGGGTGCAATCAGTGTCGGTCCGCATGTATCATAATCTCACCTTCATCGACTGAAACGTTCAGTAGGATAGGGTTTCCTCCCCAGCTTACAATGTGACCAGCGCTGTCGAACGTCACGTCCAATCTACCGAGGAATTTCCCGAAGCAGAAGTCCTGCACCACGAGGGCTCTGCTGCCGTCTGTTCGGTTCACAACGTATGGATACGGACCTTCGGGCTTATTCTCCTTCGGATGATCATTTCCTGCGTGCGGTACGAAAAAAATAATTGTAGAAAATAATCAAAACGCCAAAGCACTTTACTACATTGCTAACTGGTATTCTTACCCGTGTAAAGAAACGTGTTTGTGTGCCCACCAACCAGTATATCTATAGCGCTAATGTTCTGAGCAATATCGATTTCGCGGGGAAAACCACTATGAGTGATGGCGATGATTATGCTGACGTTTTCCTTGACGAGTTTATCAGCTTCTTCTTGAAGGCTTGTTATTTCATCATAAAATTGAATGGTTGGTCCTGAAAACAACAGCAAAAATAAATTTTAACGAGAATAATAACAGCCACTCGCC
This sequence comes from Dermacentor silvarum, assembly GCF_013339745.2. NCBI lineage: Eukaryota > Metazoa > Arthropoda > Arachnida > Ixodida > Ixodidae > Dermacentor > Dermacentor silvarum. The sequence continues at coordinate 2,738,875 of NC_051164.1, read as the reverse complement.
ATGCTGAATATAGTATAGGCTACAAGTGTATCGTGCAAATGTTGGACGCCGCCAAAAGCCTTTTTTGATGCCTTCATTGCAACCTAGTTATCTTGAGGCAAACGGTTTTCGTGTTAAAAATAACAGTCTCCACGTCTCCTACGTGATGGCTCCTATACCGGTGCTCGTAGACATATCAGTGCAGGGTTGTTGCTATGCGAAAAAACACAGCTTAAAGCACCTCTGCAGACATACATGCAGGTTCACATACATGTAATAAGATAGTCTGTTTAGAGCGTGCTCCACACACACACACACACACACACACACACACACACACACACACACACACACGCACGCACGCACGCACGCACGCACGCACGCACGCACGCACGCACGCACGCACGCACGCACGCACGCACGCACGCACGCACGCACGCACGCACGCACGCACGCACGCACGCACGCACGCACGCACGCACGCACGCACGCACGCACGCACGCACGCACGCACGCACGCACGCACGCACGCACGCACGCACGCACGCACGCACGCACGCACGCACGCACGCACGCACGCACACACACACACACACACACACACACACACACACACACACACACACACACACACACACACACACACACACACACACACACACACACACACACACACACACACACACACACACCACACACACACACACACACACACCACACACACACACACACACACACCCACACACACACACACACACACACACACACACACACACACACACACCACACACACACACACACACCACACACACACACACACACACCACACACACACACACACACACACACACACACACACACACACACACACACACACACACACACACACACACACACACACACACACACACACACACACACACACACACACACACACACACACACACACACACACACACACACACACACACACACACACACACACACACACACACACACACACACACACACACACACACACACACACACACACACACACACACACACACACACACACACACACACACACACACACACACACACACACACACACACACACACACACACACACACACACACACACACACACACACACCACACACAACACACACACACACACACACACACACATATATATATATGTTGTGGTCACTCCATAAGGACAGAGTGGGTAACATTGATGAATTCTACAGCAATAATGAGAGGGTAGCAGTCGTAATAAAGCTGAATAGGAGGTATAGAATGAAGGCAGTACAAGCTTATGCTCGAACCTCCAGTCACGATGATGAAGAAATAGAACAGCTTATTAAGGTGTTGAATTAGCAATGAGAAAGGTGCAAACTCAGTACAGTGTAATCATGGGCGACTTAAATGCAAGAGTGGGGAAAAAGCAGGCTGGTGAGCAAGCAATTGTCGAAGGTCGAAGTAAAGAGCGTCTAATTGGCCCCTAGAATTTACCACACTTGAAGCATGGGTCATAAGTGTGACGGAGTTCGTTTATGTGGAGTGCACTGATACAAAGCCACGGTGTTCATCTATTAAAATGTTCCTAGCACTAACATAAAGCAGGGAATTCAATACAGATTCAAACACTTCTGGTGCAGCGCAGAAAATTGATATAGGCTGGTAGTAAGTACCTGCGTTTCTGGCACCGGAATTGTGGAGGGGCACTACATCTGCTGGATTCCCAGTGCTTTAAAGCTTACTAGACTTTAAGGACGTCTTGCCTAAGACGTATGCTTCCATACGTCTTAAGCAGCGTGGGAGGAATATGATCAGCGCCACAAGAAAGGGATTCTTTGAGGCGTTTCATACACTTGAAATAAATAATAATGAGATAACATACCTATGAGAAGCTGCAAATGAGACATAAAAACTGAGTGGTGTGATTCTTATGGATTCTTAGCCCATCACTGTTTCTGTAGCAAGGAACATTAGCAACATTACTCAGGTTACTGCCTGAATGCAGCAAAACTGACTTATAAGTTTAGTTATTATTCTGTCATCGCTGTCCTGCTTCACTCTTTTTCTGCGCGTTCTAAGACGAGTATATAGCCTAAGTAAGCAGCAAAAATATAATGCGCTAAGCCGTTAAAAATTAGTATAATTCCGCATGGTTCCTGTACTAACCCACTGGTTATCTCGGTTATGTTACGGACGGGTCTATAAGGTGTCTCTTTTTTGCATCATATCTTGCGTTGAAGGTTCAGTAATCAATGACATCTCCATTCAATCAGCCTCTATACTGACGGTCATTATTTCAATATGTGTAGATTACTAACCTCTTGAACCAGGGATAACTGCACCAAGTATTCCAATTTTGGTGCCTTGAATTTCCTTTATTGCAGACTTCACGAGGTCGTACTGCGCAAGTAGAGGCTCTTTCGAAAAATTTGTATTTGATCCAACCATCGTTACGCCTGATTCGTTCATTTTCTTAAGGAAAGCAGCAAGATTTCCTGGTCCATCATCGAATTCGTGATTTCCCAGACACTGAAATGATTGAACAGTGAGTCACTTGCAGGTACATTTAGCATAACCAAAGAGGTTGTAATACTTATAATTTGTCGCTTTTAATCTGGCCCGGCTGCTCGATCAGAAGTTTTGATCAAGCGTCCGTGACTAAGAAAGAAAAAAAAAAGAAAGACGGACGAGTGGCGATTTAGCGGTAAATGCGAGAGAAATGCGGGTGCATTAGGTCGCACCTCTTAGAGGTCACGAATTCATGATTTATGCACTAGTGCATAAATTATGAATTATTGACCTCTAAGAGGTGCGACCTAATGCTCACGCATTTCTATAGTGGTGGCGCTGGCTCACACTCCAAACGTGAGTTATGATACACATGAATACCCCAGAAAGTGGATGGGAAAACGACGCTGTGGTAGCTCAATTGGCAAGAGCATTGCTCGCGTAATGCAAATACATGGGTTCGTATCCCGCCTGAGGCCAGTGGTTTTGCATCCACTTTCATTTCCATTTAGTTTCCATTTCTTTAATTCAGTTAAGAACTAGGGATGATTTCCCATATGCTGTCCTTGGTGTCTGTTTGTTGGAATCCTATGATATGACTAATAAAAAATTCATGAGCCATTCCACTTTGTGAAGGTGAATGACCAGCGAAGCTGTTTAGCGCACGACACAGAGGTAACACAGAACTTTGAACAAAGGAACGAACATTTATTATCCTGTTCGGTGGTCATCCTGACGATAAGCACATACACACATTCGCGTATCACCTCTGTTATTAAATCTGTCCGTCACGTCATTGGCTCTTTCACTCTCACTTTTTAGGGGAGAGCTTTAGGGGAGAATTTTTCCGCGCGTACGCCTTAAAATCCCGGATCCTAGCCATAGACAGCTTCACTGTAAAATCAGGCCCCTCGGTTTCTTTTTGTCTAGTTCATTATATAGTGCGGGTCTCGACTGCGGCAGCTTTGATGCCTTCAGGTAGCGTGCATGGGCTTATTGACCAGTTGCCGTCACCGAAGAAGTTCACGTAGACGTGACGCCTGCGGCAGAAATGATGTTCCGGCAGGAAGGATCTCGGAATTCAACTAAACAATAACCTTTCGTGTCCTGCGCACATTGAACACATCACTAACAATGCAAACAGATTCTTTGGCTACACATACCGGAATTTCTCTAAAGCTCCACCCCATTTAAAATTACTGCTCTAAAAAACCCTAAATAGACCCAAGCGTGATGGTGGTACCACATGTTTATTGAAAATCATGGTGGGGTCTCAGGGTGGGGCGACACTTTCGGCCCAAGTGACGATTTTCAGTTCTTCCCTGAGATCGGCGGCAGTCCTAAGTGAGGTCTCCCAGGTAAGTTTGGAGGGGGCTGGCAAGAACGTATGTGAGGGAGGAAAACCCCTACATCCCCAAAGAATGTGGTCTTGTGTTGCCAATTCATTCATGTTACAATTTTGACATATGGGGTTAAATTCCCCATTTGTGATAATCGCCAATCTGTGTGGACTCGAGAAAAGAGTCTGTCTGAAGCTGGCGAAGGACTGTGGCCAGCGCTCTGGTAAGGTCCCGATGAGGCGCGGGTAAGTGCGCCTCCTTTCTTTATACAAGTTTGTTATTTCATTATATGTGGTCACCACCTCAGTGAGAGAATCGAGTCGGAGCGGCACGCCTCCCGGCTTGTTAGTCCTCGGGCGATGCGGTGCGCCTCCTCGTTCCCAGGATTTCCGGAGTGGGCGGGGACCCATACTAGATTAATAAGTCTGTCCGCTTGATAAAAAGTGTGGTAATAATTGTTTAGGATTTGCTGCGTAGTTTTGTTAACAGTGCCTTTAGTGTAATTTAAAATCGCGCTTTTGGAATCGCTAACGATTGTATGAACGAGGTCGTTCGTGATGGCTAGAGCGATAGCTGTCTCCTCCGCCTCAAGGGCGGAGAAGGCCTCCACCGTGGCCGCGTTTAAAATGCGGCCGCTCCCGGTCACTACGCTCACAACGTATTTTCGGTTACCCTGCGCCGCCGCATCCACATAGGCAACAGAGTGGTCGTCCTTTGTACTTATCCCACAACTGCTTTGCCCTGGCTGTACGACGGTTGTCGTGCCTTCCTCTGAGCATGTTTTAGGAATAGGTTTAATGATTAGCTGCCGCCTTGTGATTTGTGGCAAGGGGGTTCGTCCCACAGAGGCGATTGTGGGATTCAGGCCCAGCTTGTCTAGTATGTACCTTCCGGCCTGTGTACCGGACAGGCGGAAAATCTGGGCCGTTTTGTGCGCCTCGATTAGTTCTTCTATAGTGTTGTGTATTCCTAATCTCAATAGTTTGTCCGAATTAGTATATTTGGGTAGCCCCAACGCTGTTTTGTATGCTAGACGGATTAAGGCGTTAATTTTGTCCTTATCCGCTCGCCTTAGGTGGCAGTAAGGGAGGGAATACACTATGCGACTGATCAGAAAGGCCTGAATCAGCTGACATAGGTCCTCCTCCCTCATGCCTGTGTGTCTTGTTGCGATTCTTTTTATCAATGCGCACATTTGTCGGATCGTCGATTGCAGCCCGGCTACAGCCTGTGCGTTGCGGGTGTTGTGTTGTATGCGCATTCCCAGCACCCGAATGGTCAGCACAGGCGGGACCGGCCAGACTCCATTCGAACCGCTATTGTGGAGGCCTGCTGTTGGCTGTCTGTTTTGTCTGTTCTCTTTCTGATAATTAGTAGTTCGGATTTCTTGGCAGAGCATGTTAGCCCGTTTAGTTTAACGTAATTTTGGACCGTGTCTGCAGCCGTTTGCAGTGCATCTGTGATTTCGCCATCTGAGCCAGTGTTTGTCCAGATTGTTATGTCGTCTGCATATATTGAATGGCTAACGTGGGGTATTGCATCTAAGAGGGGTGGCAAGTTTCTCATGGTAACGTTAAAAAGGAAAGGTGAGAGAACTGCTCCTTGCGGGGTTCCTCGTGTTCCTAAGGTGAAGCGTTCGCTCTTAAGGTCGCCCAGATGAATTTCTGCAGTTCTTTCCCTGAGGAAGTTTGCGATATATGCGAAACTGCGTTTCCCCACGTTCATCTGGTTCAGGTTAGTGAGGATTGAACGATGCGTAACACCGTCAAAGGCCTTGCTTACGTCTAGCGCTAGTATGGTCCTTGTGGCTCTGATAGGGCCTGGCTGCAGGATGTCGTGCTGTAATTGCCACATGGTGTCCTGTGTGGAAAGATTGGGCCTAAATCCCACCATCGTGTGAGGGAATAACCCCTCCGTCTCAGCGTATTCCTTTAGCCTCGTGAGTATAACATGCTCCATGATTTTTCCTAAGCAAGAGGTCAAGGAAATTGGTCTTAAGTTTCCTAACTCGAGCTTTTTGCCCGGTTTCGGTATAAAAATGACTTTTGCGTGCTTCCAGCTGGGAGGGATGGTGCCAGCTTTCCAATGAATGTTGAATAACTTCGTAATTTCTATGATTGAACGGTCATCTAGGTTTCTGAGCATCTTATTTGTGACCCCGTCTTTACCGGCTGCAGCTGTGGACTTTATGCTATTAAGAACAGCTCGGACTTCAGCCTCCTCAATGTCATTATCGAGGGCTTCATTTTCTTGCCCTGTGTAGGTATTTGAGACTGGGAAGTCTTTGTCGACGTTGAAGTAGCGATCTTTCAACTCTTTAATGAGAGTGTCGTCATCTCCGGGGAAGGAATGAATAATTCTTTGCATGTTTTTCCGCGATGCAGACTTGGTTTGATTAGGGTCGATTAAGTGCCTAAGCAGGAACCATGTGTTTTTATTGCCCAACTGTCCGTTCATTCGATCGCAAAGCTGATGCCAGTGTTCCTGACTAAGGAACTGGCAGTGCTGTTCAATTTCCCTTTCTAATTTTACGAGCTTTTTGCGAAGGATTTTGTTATGTTTTTGTGAAGACAATCGCTTTTGTATGCTCTTCTGTGCTTCCCATAAGTGAATTAGTCTCGAGTCCGGAGTGGGGCCGTCATCTTCCATTTCCGTCTCTATGGTTGCATTACTGGCGTCTTGAAGTATGGTATCGACCCATTCTTCGAGCTCTTCGAGGTTAGAGATGGGTGCGGGAGTTCGTTTATCGCGAACTTGACGAAAAGCGTCCCACCTGGTATGCAGGATAGTAAGTTTACGTTTCCTGTAGCCCTTTATAAAGGCCGTGATAGTTAGAGTGTAGTGATCACTTCCCACGTTCATTTCAGTATTCTCCCATGTGGTTTTTGCAATGTTTTTGACGAAGGCTAGGTCGGGGGACGTGTTTCGACTCACACTATTGCCAATGCGTGTGGGGCGCTCCGGGTCGTTTAGAAGGGTGAAACCGTAGCCTTGTGCTGTTTCCCAAATCTTGTTGCCTTTATTTTCCCCCTTTGGGTAGCCCCAGGCTGAGTGCCGGGCGTTAAAATCGCCCAGCACTACGAGTGGTGCTTTATGGGCGTGCTTATAGGCATTGATCATCAATTTGGATGCGGATGGACTTTTGTCTTTTGGGGGACTATACAAATTTAGAACGAAAAGAGATTGATCTGCTCTTTTATTAGGTAGAATTTCAATGAATGTGTACGCTACCTCGTCACATTCCAAGTCTATTTGAATTGCTGTCAGATTTCTATGCACCATGAGCGCTGTGGTCGGAGAGCGGCCGCATCGAAGAACTTCCGTGTAGGTTGCATAGCCTGTTAATTTGGCTGCAATGCCAATTTCTTGGAGTGCCAAAACGTCGGGTTTTTCTTGTGAATCTTGAATTGTTAATTCTAGGGCTCGACGTTTTTGTTTGAACCCTCTGCAGTTCCATTGCCATAAAATTATAGGTGCTCCAGCCATCACGAACGCCTGTGAGGATCTAGCCGCGCCGCGCCGACGCTGTGCGATCTGATTGGTCCCCCTGCCGGGTGTCGAGCATCTGACTTTGACATCGAAGCTTCAGATGAGTCATTGTCTCCCGACAGATGCAAGGGATTTGCGGGCGGCTTACGTGCCATGTCAAGGCCTGTATGGGTAGCAAGTGCCTGCACTGTCGTGCTCAGGATAAGAATGTTTTCCGTTTGTTGCTTAATTTGCTCGGTTAAATTGCTCATGTTATTTAGAATGTGCTCAAATGCGGTTTCTAGTTGAGCTACACGCGCATCCATCCCTTCCGATTTACCTTTCTTATCACCTGTTGATTCTGTTGGGCCAGCTGCTTTCCGCTTTTCGCCTTTAGTTACGTCAGTTTCCATATTTTCTGCCTCACTCGGAGCGCAAACCACTGGTCTGTTCGCACTGAGATTCTGCGAGGTACTAATTGGGGTTGGTTTGTTTTCGAGTTGTCGAATTTTATCATTAGCGGCAGCCAATTGTTGTTTTAGAAATTTTATCTGCTCTGCCAGCTCCCTCACCTGTTGGTCCTGTTGCTGTTGTGGCTTGCTTTGCTGGGGCCTTGTGGGGGTGCCCTCTTCTCGGGCAGCTTGGCTGATCTTGTAGCCGGAACGTTCTTCCCTTGTCTGCGTCGTTGTCCGTCCGTTTCGTGACTGCTGCTCGGGCGGTGTCTCCAATGAGGTGGTCACTTGCGGTGTTGTTTTGTCGCGGAGGTTAGGTTTACCGCTTCCCCAGGCTACGTGCTTGGCAGGTTCGTCTTGCTGCTGGGAGGTGTTTCCTCCGGAGGTGGACTGGTCAATATCTCTGCTGTGCAGAGGAGGGAATGACTCGGAGGGGTCTCGAAAGACGCCTTGGGTTCGCCCTCTTGAGTGGGAACGCCTGGTCTCTCCGGTGGTCTGGGTGTCGCTTTGTGACGTCGTTTTCTTGTTCTGTTTTGGTTGTATGAAGCGCCTTTTGCAGTTTCGACTACCCGTTGGGTGTGTCCCATGACAAACGACGCAGAGTGGGATGCACGTCGGTTTCTCTCCTTCCGGTGGAGGTGAGTGCTCTTCCCCGCACCTTCGGCATCTGGGGATTTCTGGTCGGGGTTGTGGACACACGTCGGAGCGATGTCCTAATTTCCGACAATTGAAGCAAGCTTCCGGCCTCTCCCTGAAGGGGTACACGTTTAGAGTGAAACACAGATAACGTATCAAGGACGGTAAGTCTCGGCCGGCGAAGGTGATCACAAAGTGTTTTGAATTACCGAGTCTTCTTGCATTCACAATAGGTAATTGCGGGTTCTTGTTTGCTATTTCATCGTGAATGGCTTGGTCCGTTTCGTTAGTATAGGCTCTGTAGACCAGTCCCTGCTCTTCACAGCGTAAAGATTCAAGAGTCCGGTAAGCGTCCGCCCGCGTTCTATCGGGTGTACTAATGGTGATGGTGTTTTTGATCGGGTGCACTCTCACCTGGTCGGCTTGCTCGGCTTGCGCCTGGTTGATTTTGGATGTCGCGTAGATCGCCTCCAAGAGTGCGATAAGTCCAATGTTGGTCAGATTCACGGCACACTTGGGTCGCAACACAATTTTATAGTCCTCCTCGGGCAGTCGAGGCATGGGCTTCCGTCGTGGTAGCTGCGGCGGACGCGACTTATTCTTGGAGGCAGCCGAAGCACCGGCGAGGCCTAGTTCCTCGGTCAGCTTGGTGGGGTCGGTTTTCTTGCGACCGAAGCGCTTTTGGAGGTCTAGCGGGTCGGCCGGACACTTCGGGTGCTGCCACGTACCATCACGTAGCTCCGCGGGGTCGATTTCTTCGCCTTCGACGGTGTAACTCATCACTGCTTGCTCGGAGACACTGGCTGCGTCGAGCGGGCGAGCAACGGCGTCTCCGTTGTCCCCAGACAAGGCAAAGTATCTGTTTTTCAGGTTTTGTTTTTGCTCCTTCCTGGCCTCCTGCTATAATTTGCAGCGTCCTTGGCACTACAAGCTTCCGAAGACATCATAAATCCAACCAGCCTTCTGTGCCATTTCCCCTGCAGCTTTTCCACAACTGCTGACGTCATAGATGACAAAGAATACGTGGTGTTTTTATTACCCACAAACATGACACACTTCCCTCACACTATGCCACGCAAGTGCATGTTTTGAAACGATTTCCACTCTTACAAACGCCTAATTGTGAGACTCAATGTAGCTTTAAATGCGAAGCATTCCCTGGCGAACATTTCCTATTTGTCAGTACGATCTATCTATCTATCTATCTATCTATCTATCTATCTATCTATCTATCTATCTATCTATCTATCTATCTATCTATCTAGCCGCCTACGTCTTGAAGCTCCCATGGTCGTTTCATTAACTTGATATTTACCAAAATTGGCATAGTATGAAAAGAGTGAATGTGAACATAAATGATAGGTCATGAGATGAATATCATGACATGTCATGTAGGTCATGAAACAGCTGCCTAAATTTCGGTGCTCTCATGGTCGTTTCATTACCTTGGTAGGTACCAAAACTCGCATAGTATGACAACGGTGTTTGGCGAACATAAATGATAGGTCATGATATGAATTTCATGACATGCGTGTCATGCAGGTCATGAAACAGCCGCCTAAAATGACAGTGACCCAGCAAAAAACCATTTAACACTCAAAAACCACTGAAATGAGTTCTGATGTGGGTACGAAGTGAAGAAAACACTAAAGGATGATAGAAGTCATAGTCATGAGCATGACTCTGCAAAAATGACGATGACTGAGCAAAATGGATCGAGAAAGCTGGATCAGGAATTTTCCAGTATGGTCTACAATTTTTTATGCACACATTTGCTATGACTATATTATTTTATCAGTTGAATAATTAAAATAACCAGTGTATTCAGGCGAACTACAAAACAATTGTCTGACTTAATCCAAGCAACGGCAAACAGCATTACGTTGGTGTTGTCAAGCAACGTGGTACTCTTATAGTTTTTTTTTATTTCGCAGAAGTTACGTCAGACAAATAATATACGGGGTATTCATTTTTAAGTTTTACGTAATTTTTAGAAATCGCCTGTAGCATGTAGCGATAATTCTTATCATTGAGCTGGATTATTCGATGAGGCGGACATTAGTAGCACGATAAATCGAAACACATATTCAACTAATTAACAAAAAAATAGGGGCAGCTTCACATTAGTGGTGCGAAGACTGCGCAAACAGCGAAGCTGATGACCCCTGCAAGCTTTATCTCAGTTCGGGCAAGTTTGTGCGAGGTTATGCTTCGAGACTCGGCTACGTTTTACGCAAGATCATCCCGGAATCATCGACAGTCCAAGAAGCAACGAACACTCGGTCATTAAAGTATCGGGACGTTTCTGGACGTTCAAACGCTTTTGCTCGATTGCGCGTGCTCGTAACTCCGGATCCTCTGCGAATCACCGACGTTTCGCCGCCGCTTCGGCGGTGCGATACTCGGGTTACTCCGCACGACGCGGTGACGTCATTAGTCGACAAAGTTAAGGCGATGTGGCACGCGCGATGACGTCAAGGCTCACGCATCTGTGGCGAGGCGCGGCGTGGTCGGCACCGCTGAGGCGAATCGTTGCTAGGAGACGCATGGTGACGTCATCGCCAGGCGGAAGTTTTGCGCCGTACACTCGACGGACCATCCTCGATCTTAAACACCTTCGCTGGTTTACAGAGGTATGTACCATTGCTCTTGGACCCTTTCTGCGCTACCTCCAGGATTGGCCCACATTTTCTATTCGCTCTGCATGGACAAACGGTAGGCTTAAACAGCTCCGCTGTTAAAATTCAGAAATTAACTTCATTGTTAATTACTTTAACACGCAAACTGCAATTTGCGAATTGTAGCTGGTGAGCTTGTCAGGTGCATCAACTTGGAATCAATTTCCAGAATGAGACCAGTTTGGAGATATGGGCCATCAAACTCGCTGTGAAATTTGCACTTTCGTTCCACTTACTTTTATTGCGATAGCAATTATATGGACACTCAAAAGCAGATTTCTGCCGTCGTCGTCGCCGTCGTCGTCGCCGTCGCCATGAGGCTCCGTATGACGTCTGTGGAGATGAAATCGTCCCGAACGCTGTATGTGCGAGTGAAAGGGCGCGAGGGACGCGCGCTTTCACGGGGAGTGAACGCACGGCGAAGAAAAAACGCGCGGTCTGCGCCGTGCTCCCTTAAGGACTGCAGAAGTAGGCGTCTCTTTCCTCCTTTACAATCACCATATATGTAGAACAAACGCGCCTTCTTCCGACGCGCGAAAGGCCGTGGCGGGGAGGGGGGCGGGAGGGGGAAGGAAGGGAGGCGACGTTTAGCTGCGGCATCAAGTGCCTATTTATATCAGAGGCTCCGGCAACAGTAACCAACGCCGTACGCATTTTGTGCGAACGCGGGCAAAACGCCGACGGCGTCGACAACAGTTCTGCGCGTTTCTGGTGCTGCTGCATGTCCAAGTTTATACAGCTGATAAAGCTACTATCCTCACTCCGTATAGCTCTCTACTAATTTGCTATCGCAATTGGTGCTTCGCCTTTCGAGTGAAACTGCGACAAATTTTTTTACCAAAATGCTGTTTTATGCATTGAAGCACAAAAGTAACTGGAAGGCCCACGTATTTCGTCCCACACTTAGGGAAATTTTATCTCGAACTGGTGTCATCCTAGAAATTCATTTCAAGTGGATGCGTCTTGCAAACTCACCTGCTACAATTGGTAAATTGCAATTTGTGTCGTAAAGTAAACAACTAAGTTCATTAGTCATTATTGTTAATTATTTGAATATGTGTTTAGATTTCTCGGGCTACTAATATCCGCCTCTTCGAATAACCCAGCTCAATAATAAGAATTATGCTAGCTGCCCCAGGCGATAAAAAAATCGGTAAAATATAAAACTGAACATCTTGTATGTTCCCGTTTTGTGTAGGGAATTATATTTTCTTACGAAGAAAAATAGGTGCAGTTACTGGAACTTGCTAGCTTGTACTTTTCGCTTATATATAACCTTCGTATATATATATATATATATATATATATATATATATATATATAGAAAATTCTACTCCACGAGATACCACCCGACCCAGCAGCAGACGGCATACAGCAGCAGTAGCACCTTCCGCATTACACGTCCGGTGCTTTACCCCTGACGATACCGGAGCACCATCCACCCACCCCCTTTAGAGTGTTAGCCCAACCGCAAGAGTCACGTAGCACGTGAGTTCACAGGCTACGTCTCGCCTGCGGTTAAAATAGCTGTTTTACCTCAGCTGCCTTGGTCGTGAGGGGCACTGGCTACCATTTCGCAGACTAAACTTGTACATCTGTAGGAGCACCTAGGAAAGTGGGCGGCAGAATCGACCACAGCAGTCACCTAATTGAATTTTCACAACCTTTAAAAGGAAACAGGGAACGTGGAAAATATCCAGCGCTGCTGGCTCTACAAGAGCAGAACTTGACGTCATAATGTCTGCCTGACCTTGATATGCATGCTCACAACCACACCCACACTAAAGGGGTCATCCTGAGGCACTCGCAAGCATCTTATTAAACATCAACTTCTCTAGCATGAACAAAAATGATCGTGCTGTAGTATAGGAACTTCAACAGACATAAATAAATACGCGCTATACTTGCAACATGAAATTTTATTACAGAGAATTCCTAGTCACTGTGCCATTACAGTCCACATAGAGGTAGACAGTTTCGAAGGCCTGTAAACTGAAAATGAGGCTCATATAATACACCCATCCCATAGCCTTGCACGAAGCAGCATCCGTCAACTTTTAATCTGATTGTTGCCAGATGGCTTTCAAACTGTGGTCGAAACTCCGTCTGATTTCAGACTGCCTCAAAAATTACAAAAGCGATAAGCAAAAACAGATGACAGCTCAGCGTATACAGAGCCTTCATGTTAAGCTGCTTAACCAAACCAAATATTTTGTTTAGGCATGAAAAAAAGTTGTCGCAGTTTCACCTGAAAGGCGAAGCATCAATTGCGATAGCAAATTTGTAGAGAGCTATACAGAGTAATGATAGTAGCTTTACCAGCTGTATAAACTTGGACATGCACTGATAAAACTACTATCCTTACTCTGTATAGCTCTAATATTTGCTATCGCAATTGGTGCTTCGCCTTTCGGGTGAAACTGCGACAACTTTTTTTTAATATAAAATAGTAGAAGATGAAAGTGCGGTGTGCTCTTGCTGAAATGACGACAGGAATCTGTTTTATTCGGCTCGCACGCAAAGAAATTTAAAGTTGAAAATGCGAAGCACTGCTTTTTTTACTCACCGGCGCACACACCCAGGGGCTGCAACGTTAATCCGCTTTCGTGGGCAGTCTTCAAGCAGACTGTGCTCGGTTCCAGCGATGAATTTTCGTGCTGGCCAGCACTTTTTTTTTCAAGCAACACGTCATTACGCGGCCAGAAGTGGCAGATCACTAACGGCGGAAGCCGTGCATGCAGCCGTTATGCTAGTGAAACGCCGCAGCTGATAAAGTTCACCGTCTTTAAACATGTTCACTTGGTGGCCGCTATCGAATGTTGGACGCATTAACTGGCTGAGACATTATTGATATCAAATTAAAACGAACCTGGGCGATGCTGGTCAAAGGAAACGACCACCCCGTTCGCAAATAGAACCACCGTACAATTTCAATCGATAAACGGCACAGACTGCAATCGATACCAGTGGACTGCTGCTGATCACACGTCATCGAGGCCTGATAACCTTTATTCAAGTAACAAAGCACGGACTTTAATAACAGAAGTCAAATAAAAAAGAATAAAAAAAGAATATACATCTTAGTTTGTGAAAAATGACACCTTAACTATGTTTGTCGATTATTATATGTACATTAATGGATCAAATATTGAGCCGCGTTGAGCGCCCCTAGCAGAAAAAATACGAAGTATGCGACCAAATTACAGTAGCTCCACTTGCGCGCTTATGCTGGAACGCACCGCGGTTTATTTTTCGCCCTCTGTGGCCATTTGGTGAACTCGAGTTTCCGGGGCCTTGTAACGCTTCCTCTTTAGGCGGCCGCTCCTGGGCTGAGCGTCGGCGTGCTTCGGCGTCGCACTACCTCGTAACCAAGCGAACGAGCACAGCGAAAGATGAAAGCGAACACAGAGCGAAGCAGGAGATGAAAGAAAGCGTGAGGCGGAAAGCAGAGAAGGAGGGGAGGGGAGACGGCTTGCGCTTGCGCTGAGTCTCCGGCGGCTGCGTCTCCGCCGCCGCGTGGACGATCTTATCTGCGCTTCCGAGGGGGAGGGGGAGGGGCAAGTTGGCATGAGGTGGGGAGGGTTACGCGCGTCCGCCCCTTCGGCTGTGGAGGTCAGTCCGCGGAATCCGCGTGTGTGACGGGGATCACTGCTCCTGCAAGGGGCGATGGCAAGCATGGAACCGGTTTCGACCGCTGAGCTGAGCGGTCGTGCCTCACATCGGCTCAGTTTTTCCCAACTCCCTACGGTGAAATTTCGACTGGAAATGACCTGAAGACGGCTGTAAACGGTCAGTGAAGGTGTTCTGCACCCGTACGCACCATTTCTCGAGACTTTCCGATCATTATTTGCGTCAGAGCAGCCTTTTTCTCTCCGAGACGGGCGACGCCACGCGAAGCCTACTTGGGGCCTAACGCGCCTCACCTCGCCGCCGCGGGCGCCGGTGAGTCCTCAGCCTGCCGGCGTCTCCAAGACCCCGCCCGACGTCATGGAATCGTCCGACAAGACGGTGTACCGTGTTGAGGGTGACGATATTTCCCCGCAAGAATTTGCCAACGACCCGCGTTGGAAACGTGCCATCAACGCACGCAAGGTGGCATACCCAACTCTTCGAACCGAGACGCCGGAGCCGCTCCTGGCCACCCAACTTCGACAACCCAAGGATCTTGCCGAACCGCCGTCAATCCAAGCAGGCAAGCCTCACTTTCTGAAACCTAAACGACATGCTCCACTTCCTAAACTTCCAACCACGGACCTAAAGGTGATATTTCGTCCGAGAGGAGGTCTCGACATCCGCCAATGCAATGGGGGCATGCTGCTCCCCCTGATCTGCGGCGCTGCCCAAATCAACTATCAGGAAGCTCGGCTTCATGATCGGCTCCGATTGAACCCACATAACAACTCTTTCACCATGAGCACACCATGTGAAGATCGGGCCAAGCGCTACGTGAGTACACAAGTGCTCCAAATCCAAGACCAACAGTACCCAGTGCGCGCGTATATTGCAGCACCGGATGATGCCTTGAGGGGCATTCTTTACAACGCGATTTACAATCAGTCGCAAGAAGACATCTTTCAAGACCTCACTACCATGAATCGCAGTCCGAACTTCACCATCACGGACGCTCGTCCACTCGGTAACACGAAGTCGATCCTGATCACATTCGTGAACGCTCGTGTGCTACCCAAACAGCTCACCTTCTATGGAGCAGTGTACATGTGCCACCCCTTCAAAGTGAAGATGGAAGCGTGCTTCAACTGCTGGAAGCCCGGGCACCGTGCGGACGTTTGCCCCCTTCCACTCTCTCACAAATGTCACAGGTGCGGAGAAGCACATCAAATCATCGACCAACCCGTGTGTGAACCAAAATGTATCCTCTGCAACGGGCTCCACTTCACGGGCTCAAAAAACTGTAAAGTGCGCTTCGAGAGGGCAGGCAACCCCAAGCCAAGCCGGCTAACGGGACACCAACAGCCCCCCTCGATCACCAGCGTCCCCCCCGAGGCATTGAACTCGCACGACTCCCGCAGCAAGTTTCGATCCAGCTCAAAGACAAACAGCGGCTCCCCATCCAGATCCAGATCAAGATCCACAACCCAAAAAGGCAGAAGAAGAAGCCGTTCATCTTCATTTCCTCCACTCCCCGGCCGCAAGGACCAGCCCGCCGAAAAACAGGTGAGCTGGAAACCGCGATCTCCCTCACTAGCTAAAGAGAACGCTGAGCTCAGAGCACAACTACTACAACAAAGCCAGGAAATAGCTGAACTTAAACAACAACTCCAACTTCTCCTAAAACGAGATCTATCTATCAAACCCGCGGAAAGCGCCGCAGTCCAAACACAAATGGAGATTCAGGTCTGTAAAGCTCCTATCCCCCCCCAGTCAGCGTCCTCAACAAGCGCAGCATCCCCAGTCACAAACCCCCCGCAAAAAAGGAAAGCACAGTCAGAATCAGAGGCCGCACTTCCAATGGAGACTGATTCCCTAACCGCCATCACCGCCGCTATCCAAAGTATGCAGGCAAACCTAATTGCGATGCAGAAAGACAACACGGCATGGATGACGAACATTTCCAACCGTTTGACAGCGCTCGAGCAGCGTCAGGGCACGCAAGAGGCCACGATGTCTCAAATGCAGACCCAACTAAATGGGCTCCTATGCACCAAACCGCCAGGCTCGGCTAGGGCTGAACAACCCCCCCTAGTACAACATGGCTGCACGCCGTAACGTAATCCAAGTGTGGCAGTGGAACTGCAGGAGCTTCCGAACTAAACGGAACAACCTTCAGCTTCACTTGCAAACACTACCAGACAGTCAACTCCCCACAGTCATCGCGTTACAGGAAACACAATGCAAAGTGAAACTACGGAACTACACCACGCATGAGCCAACATCACATCAAACGCCTCGAACGGCGATACTCGTACACAGAAACTACACGGCCATAGAACACCCCTTGGGCGTGGATGAGCTGGATGGACACGTGGTAGAACTCCTACCGAGAACCCGGCAGGGGCGGAGTTTGTTCATCCTTAACGTCTACAGTCCACCCAAAAATCCTGCAGGCCCGCTGATCGCGGGACTTCGAAAAACTCTAGATATCAGCGGCAGGCAACCCCTAGTTGTGGTGGGAGACTTTAATGCCAACCACACAAGCTGGGGGTATAAGAAGAACTGTAGGAAAGGCACTACACTGTGGACTTTCATTCAGAATGAAGGCCTCTCACTTATCAACGACCTTGATCACCCCACACGCATAGGTAACAGTATCCAGCTGAACACTAGCCCAGATCTAACCCTTACGAAGAACATCAACCACAGCAAGTGGTCCAACACCCACACATCGCTGGGTAGTGACCATTTTATTATCAGCTCGGAAATTCCTACTCAAAACCTAGCACAACGATCCAAACGTACGGCTGAAATTGTGGACTGGGACAAATTCCGTGATATCAGAACTTCAGCTCCTGAATCAATAGCAGACTTGGACTCATGGCTACATACCTTAACCCAGGACGTGCAAAAAGCTACATCACAGATACCCACCCCGCCCGACACGGACGTTGTGGACAGCCGCATATTACACCTATGGGAGGCGCATGCTAGTATACAGAAACGATGGCTCGCTAACAAACACAACAGATCCCTCAGGCAGAAGATCGCAGCACTAATTAAACAAATAGAAGCTCACGCAGGGCATCTAGCTCAACAGCAATGGGACCAGCTATGTGACCGAATGAGTGGAAATCTACGGCTCAGGGATACTTGGACCTTCCTTCGTTGCCTGCTCGATCCAGACCACACAAAAACAACTCAAAGAAAGAACATCCACAGGATCCTGCATAAGCTCCCCATGCACGACCAAGAACTCCTCAACAACTTAAGGACGCAATACCTCACCACCACAGACAGGACACCGCCACCCGACTACACAGGCCTGCCCAACCCCGCATTAGATGAGGACATCTCACCATGGGAAGTCAGGGCGGCCATGCACAAACTCCGAACAACATCTGCGCCCGGCGCAGACAAAATAACTAACAAACTGCTTAGAAACTTGGATGACCGTTCCATCCAGGCAGTCACGTCCCTCTTCAACGAATGCTGGTCTAAAGGGGAACTCCCAACACAATGGACGCATGCAAAAGTCACGTTCATTCCAAAACCCGGCAAACCATTAGACCTAAAAAATCTCCGACCAATTTCCCTGACCTCCTGCTTGGGGAAACTGTTTGAACACGTGATCCTTCACAGACTACAAGAACACATGCAAGAACATGATCTGTTCCCACACACCATGATTGGCTTCCGCAGCCACCTCGCCACACAGGATGTAATGCTGCAACTTTCAGAGGAAACCCTCCACCCCCGTCATGCCAAACGCATGAGGGCTATTCTTGCACTCGACCTCACCAAAGCCTTTGATAACGTGCAACATTCGGCAATCCTGGATGCTCTATCCAACCTGAACGTTGGGAGCCACACACATGCCTACATCTCGGCATTTCTCAGTCACCGTACAGCAGAGCTCTCTCTTGGACAACTCTCCTCAGACTCATTTCCACTAGGCAGCAGGGGAACACCGCAAGGTTCGGTCCTCTCTCCCTTACTGTTTAATATTACTCTAATACCCATGGCGAAGGCGCTGGCACAGGCACCGAACTTATCCTACTCAATCTATGCCGATGACATTACTCTATGGACAACCATAGGTAATGCAGGGGAAATGGAGGAGACACTCCAGGCAGGAGCCAATATAGTGGCAGAACAAGCTGAAGCGGTTGGCCTAGCTTGCTCTCCAACCAAATCTGAACTCCTAGTTCTACATCCCCCCAAATGTCGCACAGACATGAGACCCCCACCGAAAATTGAAATCCTCCTTGACAACCACCTCATCCCAGAAGTAGACCAGGTGCGGATTCTGGGACTCGTAATCCAAAACAACGGTAAGAACACGTCCACTATAAAGAAACTCACCAACACGGTACATCAAACCATGCGCTTGATCAGACGCATCGCCAATCGACACAGAGGCATGCGAGAACATGACCTCCGCAGGCTGATCCAGGCGTTCGTGATCAGTCGGGTGGTGTACTCCCTTCCCTACCTCTACCTCACGAAGACCGAGAAAGAAAAGATCAACGTCTTAATCAGGCAAGCATACAAGACAGCACTCAACCTACCACGACATACGTCCAATGCACGCTTACTCCTCATGGGAGTGCACAATACACTGGACGAACTCGTGGAAGCTCACAAGACGGCACAGGTTGAACGCCTCTCTTCCACCGGCACAGGCCGGTACATTCTCACAA
The DNA here is from genome assembly GCF_013339745.2 of Dermacentor silvarum. Classification (NCBI taxonomy): domain Eukaryota; kingdom Metazoa; phylum Arthropoda; class Arachnida; order Ixodida; family Ixodidae; genus Dermacentor; species Dermacentor silvarum. Next base: position 2,719,496 of record NC_051164.1, on the reverse strand, counting down.
CCTTGGGGCTCAACCCCACGACATCAGTACGCCATACGTATCCCAGCCCCAGAGAAGTGCAGGATCTTCTCACGATTCATCCGCTCCCTAAAAATGTCCACCCGGTCCATCACCAAGCTCGGAGAGAATCCCGAGCAAAAGCCCTACACAAGCACCATCTACACAACACTGGGGCGGTATATGTAGATGCCGCCCAATACACTCAACACAGAGCCTTCGCGCTAAGCGTCGTCTCTAACATGCTAACTCCAATAGCAGCAGGAACAACGCAAGCTCACGCCTCACTGGAGGCAGAAGAAGCTGCCATCGCCCTCGCTATCTCCTCCACAACTGCCACATTAATATTTAGTGATTCGAAAACAGCGATTCGGAACTTCTCAAAAGGCAGGCTACATGAGCCAGCCCTCCGAATTCTCAATTCTTCGAGACCCCCTCCTAGACCAATTGAACTCCTCTGGGTACCGGCGCACGCGGGCAACCCTGGGAACGAAGCGGCCCATCACTCTGCTCGAGCGTACGTCAACCGGGCAGGGCCAGCTACAGACCCAGATAGCACGCGAGACCGCCTGGTCACATACAATGAAATTACCCTACACTATCGGGAGCAGCGCCTCCAATATCCACCTCCTCATAAGTCGCTGACCAAATTCGAACAAGTGACCTGGAGGCAGCTCCAATCTCGCACATTCATATCCCCAAATCACTTAGCTCTCATACACCCAGGCCTCTATTCACCGGAATGCATCCTATGCGGTGCCCCCAGAGCAGACTTTCATCATATTCTATACATTTGCTCTGAGCTCCAACCACCATCCGATTGGCAATTAACAGACCTAGAGAGATGGGAGATCGCGGTGTCCAGCTCCGACCCGGCTGCTAAAAAGCAGCTGGTGGGCTGGGCTTTGAGAGTCGCCGAGGGTCACAAGCTCACGGCCACCCTACGAGACCTAGAGCCGACCCACTCGTAGGTTGTATATAAGGCTCAAATATTAAATGTTTTCCACCACCACCACCATAGCACTCACCGCAGCGGACCCCGCATCTCGGATCATCATTATCGACTCGCGGAGTGCGTGCCAAAATCTCATCTGGGGTTGCATCACTGAACGCGCAGCCCAAATTCTTAAACGATGCTACTATCTAGATCGCCCCAACCCGCGTGCAATCATCTGGACCCCTGGCCATACAGGGCAAGGTGGAAACGAGGCTGCCGTTGCCTCAGCCCGCGCACTTAATTACCGGGATCCGCCTCACCCTACATCGCCTGATGTTCCAGCACCAAATCCGGCTACATCCTTCAAAGAAATCACGGCCCTGTACAAATCGCACAGTCTCAGATTCCCACCACCGGCATCGGGCCTAAACAAGGCGGATGAGCGCTGGCTCCTCCGTCTCTACACCAACACGGTATTGTGCTCGGGCATACTCAGACACTTTAACGCGGCATTCTCCGGGGCCTGCCCACACTGTGACCATCCTTTCGTGGACCCCTTCCACATGGTATGGGCTTGACCATCAAACCCGGCGGTCCCACCATACCCCTTCCCATTCCCCCCTACCCGAGAGAGCTGGGAGGCTGCCCTGCTCGGCTGCTCGACCCTGGAGGATCAACGCGCTCTAGTGGCCCGAGCGCGTGCTGCAGCAGAAGCCAAAGGGGTTCTGGACTAGGGACCCCTCCTAGATTTTGTACGAGGACGGCCCTTAAGGCCGTCCCCAATTCTCTCCTGTCATCACTCAATAAAGTTTTTCACCACCACCACCCATCGCCGAGCGCAGCATTTGAAGGAAGACTGACGTTTGGCGTGCCCCCGATCACCGCCCACTCTATTACCACTGCGGAGAAGCGGGCCACGTCTACCGCCGGTGCCCAGACCACGAAATGGAACTACGAGGAGGTTGGCTTAAAGGTGCATTGCTCACAGCTTGGCAACAGCCTTGTGAGATCGCGGACTACGTCGCAGCCACTAAGTGGAGACCCTGACGTCCTTCCCGTTCACCTTCACCAAGACGCTACCTATTACCGCAGCGCTGGCTATACATACGCCCGTGGCTAGTCTGCAAGCCCGTGTCCGGAAAACTAAAAGCAGCGACCGATGGAGGTATGGTTGCTGCTCGTCGAAACGAAGATCCTCCGCCGACGACGTAGACGCCGAAAAGACCATCTCGACGACCTAGGGACGACGCGACGCCGTCCGAACGAGGCCTCGAAGCCAAGAAAACGCCGGCTAAGCAAGACTTAACGACCCGACGTAACATCACTTCGCGTCCTAACCGCAATGCAAGACCAAAAACCACCGCCCTCGACGTGCTTCTCGATGGCCACGCAGTCACCGCTTTAGTGAATACAGGAGCCGACTACTCCCTCATGAGAAGGCCCTCAAATCCGCACAGCTGGAGGACAACTGATGACACCGACTGGAACCTGCACGGCATGAATTACCAATTTATGACCGGACTTACCGTGCGACTTAATTCTCGGCATGGGCTTCCCGAACCAACAAGGCGGGATCGTCGACCTGAAGTTCAATTCGATAATGATATCCGAAGACCAAGCGATACCACCAGAGATTTCTCTGAGTGACCACGCCGGGAGAGTGCTCGAAGATGAAGTCAGCTTGCCGCTTCACTCCAGGATCATTATTTCTGTCGGCACCAAAACCCCAACAGACGTAGAAGGCGCCATCGAGGGTGACCAACATCTACTGCTAGACCGCGAAATTTGCGTAGCAAGGAGAAGGATTCACTCGACTGTATTAAGGAAAAGCAAAAGTAATGCTCACAAACTTCAGCCAGGAGTTGAGGCGCATCAACAAGGGCACGACGATCGCCTACATCGAGGAAACTGTGGAAACCAGCCATGCGTTTGTCCTCTCGGATTCTGCCGCATCTACCTCGACGACGCACGTAGACGGCACCCCCGGACTGACTCACCCGGGGGAAATCGGTAGTTGCCTTTTCCTATCCTCCCCTCGAATCTTCATATTTCTCTCTCACTTTGCATATTTCCGATCTTCACTTCTATTTACTTCCGAACTTCCCGGCGCAATGGTTAACCTTGTGTGGTGCAATCAACGTTGGCTGTACATATTTGGTTATATCGGCAACGTACAATTGGCGTTTGCATCGGTTGTTTCCTATACGTCCTGCGGCGCCCCCTTGTAGGGCTCCGTGGTACGCGGTTGGCATTTCTGCCGAAATCTAGATACACCTATGGATAGTGCTCTCCCCAAACTTCCTGATCACCCTCAGAAAAAAGGGCGCACCGAAGATGTCTTTCAATTTTTTGACAACCGAATGCAAAACTGCCGACGTTTTCACGTCATCCACTCTGATAAAGCTGAAAAGACGGTAAGAATGATCTCACCCTTCCTCGTCTCGAAATCTCTGACAGAAGTTTTTGGTTCAGGTTACAACGCATCGAAAATGGTAAGCGGTGATCTGCTGCTGGAGCTCCGGGATCAGAAACATGATAAACTGCCCAATCTAGTGTCCTTTGGGGATGTTCCTGTAACAGCAACCCCGTACCGTACCATGAATACCAACAGCGGCGTCGTCTCCGGTTTTGATTTGTTGGAGCTATCTGAAGCTGAACTCCTGTAGGGCTGGAGTGATGCAGAACGTTAGGAGTGTCAAACTAATTACGATGAGGCAGAACGGAAAGGAAATTCAGACGAAACACATAATACTTATTTGTACTCAAGTGTTCTACCCGAGTCCATCGAGGCAGCGTAACTCAAGATTCGAGTTAAGCCATATGTGCCAAATACTCTCAGATGCTTCAAGTGCCAAAAGTTCGGTAACAGTTCATGGTACTGTCGAGGCCGGCCGACTTGAGCGAAGTGTAGCGACAATGAACATTACTCTTAAACATGCGAGAACACTCCACACTGTGTCAACTGTGATGGGGAGCATGCCGCATACTCGCGGCCCTGCCCGTCTTGGAAGAGAGAAAAAGTGATCGTCACGATCAAAATCACATATAACATTCAAGGAGGCACGCATGCGGGTGTCCTACCTGCATATAGTCAGTTTTGCCGAAGTAGCGCGTCAGGGTGCAGCGCCACAACGGCGGCTGTCCGGCCCACACACAGTGAGCCGGCGGTGACGCCACGCTTCCTCGGCGGCTAGCGCTGCTCCGCCGTCCTAGAAGAATCGACATCCGGGCTGGTGGCCTCGAGGGTCTCGTCTCTGGAGACGAGGCCTTCACGTCAAACACTGCGCTCGCAAGAGCGCGTGTCCAGCGCCTCGCAAGAGCCGATAGACATAACCAGCCAGACAGTGCCGCCAGCGCCTAAGGAGCAGCGAGATTCAAGCCAAACGCTTCATAAAAGAAAAATCGCGCATCACTGGGCACGAGAAAGGCTCCGTGAGCTAGCTCGTCTCTTTTAAACACAAGGCACAAAAACACTTTCTCGATGAATGCACAAATAATACAGCTAGTAGAACGTCAGAGGATTCCTCCACAACCTGGATGCCGTTGAAGAAATCGCACACTGGTACTGTGTGTGAAGAGACACACCTTAAATCTACACAATGCAACTTTCTGCGGCAATACGCCATTTTCCAGAAAGAGCTAGAAGACGCTGTCACGTCGTTCGGTGACAGGTCTGCAGCTTGTCAACATTTCAGACGGCCCTTGAGGCAGTGTCAATTCAGACAATTCTTTTAATAAATCGATTACTGTATGTTCTATATACATACCCCCAAACTATCACCTCTCAAAAACCGATTTTTACAATCTCGTTGATCAGCTTCCGGAACCCGACATACTTGTGGGCGATTTTAACTCACAACACCAACTGGGCCACCACCGTCCTACAGATGTTGACCATGCATATGTGCGAAACGAGCCATCCTAAGGTCCCTAGCACAGACGTAAAAATCCTGTGAATCATCTTTGGATGTCCATAAGATCGTCCCATGCAACCGAATTGACGTTCCTAGAAACGTCCCATGAACGTCCCTATTGGATACTTGGACGTCGAAGAGATGTTTACATGTGAATATTTCTTATTGCAGCATCCAGAGTACGTCCTAAGGACGTTTTTGTTTGGATGTAGGACGCGTCTTGGACATCTTGTGTTACAAATCATCGACAGGACGTTGGTAGGACATTTGTTTGTGGATTTATGATATCCACGGGACGCCCATCTTGATCCTCAATTAACATAATAGTGACACGTGCACTTGTTTGTCGTTCACCGGTGACCGCTTTTCACCGGCGAACGCATGTTAAACGTTATCGCTCGGCCGATGACGCGCCTGCATGTATCGGAAGTTTCGCGAACGTTATCGATGCTTCTATCCGTTGTTTGTTGTCACCGACGCTTCTGTAATCTGATTGTAAGAGCGACGCGAATGGTATAGTACTTTCTGGCAGACACGCGGGCACCAGGGATTACTCTGGAACCGTCAATGACTCATGTATAAAAGCCGACGCGTTTCGTCGCTGATCAGATTTCGACGATCGCCGACTGTCATCGCCGCTTTCGTTCTGCTTCGAGCGCAACTTGCTTTTGTGGGCACTGGTTCGCCCAATAAAAAGTCCGTTTCGTCATTCACAGTTTTGCGACTGTTTTCTTCACCGTCACTACTACGTGACAAAACGGACATTCCTCAGAATGTGCCCTAGCCGTACAGCAGGGCTGCATTTACCCACATACCACTAACAAATTAAGCTATGTATAGCTTGCATGTTCTGACTGATACTTTATACTATATCTGCTGATTTAATGGATTTTTATCAAGTTCTATGTGAAGCATTAGTTTACCGTAGCAGAGAATTATATGCACAGTGCTTGGCTGCAATGTGCACGTAATTCCCTGCTACGGTAAACTCATACATTACACAGAACTTGATAAAAATGCTATAAATCAAAACACAGTACAAACTATAAAGCGACACGCACACAGCAGCGCTGTGTGCGTGTCGCTCTCTCGTGTCTGTGTTTTTTTTTGCGCTGTGTTTTCGGCAAAACTATAATCAGTCAGGACATGCAAGCTAGACTTTTTTGCGCGAAGAAGAACTTAGCTACAGAACTAAGTTCTGCAGTCTGCTGAAACATTTGACAATATCGGTAGAAGTACAACATTATTTCAATAAAACGGCTGCAGGAAGATCGCAAGTTCACCTTTCAAATGCACTCAGTAGTTTTCAGTATAGCACATCAATGCAAACAAATAGGACTCAATAATATGACCACGCAAGCTCGGTCATACACACAAACACAAATTCAAACTAAAAATTCACGGATATCACACGACCTCAAAGGAAGTTACCATAGACGGAATGTATGGCTGTCCTTCCATAGTTGCAGATACACAAACGAACTTCTGAAAACATCGCAGGTGTCTCGGCGACTACACAATTTTTACTAAGGCTTGTTGCAGGCTGGCTTCAGCGGTCGCAGACAAAAAATGCACTGGAGTTCAAAGGTACTAACAAATTTAGTACAGCATTTCTGTAGACTTGCTTTTAATAGTCGTAGATACACAAATTAACGCAGAGTTCACAAGTACATAGGCTCCTAAGAAAGTTACCACTGGCTGGGCTGGGCCCAGCCAGTGTTGCAGATGCATGCAGTTGCAGATCCAGTGTTGCAGGTCCATAGTTCAAGATGCAGAACAGAAGATATCAAGGGTACGTTGGCGGCTACACAAATTACTAGTCATGCTGCAGGCTCATTTCAGCGGTCGCAGACACGAAAATGCACTGTTCGGACCACATGTACTAATTAAGAAAGTTAGCGGGGTTCTTCTGTGGGCTTGCTTCAGTTGACCAGGATGATTGAAGGCACGCAGCAGGGCTGTAAAGTTTGCAAGAAACACGTGTTAGAAAACTGTGCAAAAATTACTATTCAATATGTGCATGTTAACAACCTGCACTTCTAACAGCAATCTGCTCGTTCTGATAACAACTTTGCTTTCTCTTGGCTTTACACAAATTAGCTGAGCTAACAGTCAAGAAAAAAAGTTGTGATACGTTCAACTGCGTGCAAGAATAAAAGGAATTCTCCGAATGGCTATACGTCTGCATGGCTTTGTCAAACGAGCTGACGAACAGTAAAAAATATCGCAGTTTCGCCTGAAACGGGAAGCAGTGATAGCGATAGCAAATTACCAGAGAGCTATAATAAGTGCGTTTTATCGCCAGTGCAAATTAAAATAAACCTTCGATTACTTATCAAATTAACAACCTTGGTGTCGGGCGCAAGGGACAAAATGAACTCACTCGATGGAAGTAGAACTCGCTGTCGGAACGGTGGCGTGATGAAGTGAGGCAGCAGCGACAAGCGATCGCTTCTTGCTGCTACAGCTACAACATGTTTCCAGATCTTGCAGAGCTAAGTTTATGCGACCTTCGACACTAAAGCTGCGCGGGAACAGCGCTCACGAAGCCACAACCCACGGCGGCGCACGTACTCTGTGTAAGCCGCATTAGCGCAATTTCACCTGGAGTGTCCCTATAATTGCTATCGCAATACCAAACACACACGCGAACGTCGACTTCACAAAGAATATAATGAAAATATGAGGATGCAACAGTCTCGTAGTTCGAAAGAGACAGTGTCGTATGGACTTGATCTTGTACAGCATGTCGCGCACACATGTCAGAACATACGCTGGCCCAAATGATATCAAATGCGAGAGGAAAGAAAAATGAAGCAGCGCGGTTGGTCAACGGACATGTGTGATAGGTGCTTCCGCGTACTGAGATATAAATCACTACAAAGGCTCCGTTATTCGAGCCTTACTCTTCCTCTTGCAATCGCGTTTACGCAAGGAAACCGCAAACGGCAGACGAAGCTTAAGCAGCTCGGTTAATCACCGAGGGCACATGACAGAAATTTACCTAACGGTCAATTAACAGAGCCAAACGTGCGACAACGTGCGAACGAGCAATGGTCTATTAAGTAGCGTAACCGTTTCGATCGTTAGAAACAGCTGAGACGTAAGCTTGACCTCACCATCATACTTGCATACATGCGACGTGCAAATAAGCAGCAGTTTCAAACAAGTTGCCCAAAAGTTTCGTTACGGCATTGTTTGCAACGAGCAATATACCCGCCTCGAAGAAACCCGTGGGAATTCAGCTGCGCGGCTGACCAACCATCACGTGCAGCAAGTGCTCTGATCGTGATAGAAATGTCAACAAAAGTTTACTTATTCCAACCTTAGGTTGTTTACGATTGCTCTGGCAATCGCGATTAGGCAAAGAAAATCCTAATGGCAGACGAAGCTTAAGTGACGCGGTTAAGGGGGCAATACACTCCGACGAGGTGGCAATACGCACCGACGTAACGCGCACGCGTCATGGCGACGTTACGTTGGCGACCCAACGCGATGACCATGATGATGATGATTTATTGGCATCCCCTTTGAAACGGTGCGGCGACAAATAGTCACCTAGCCTGCTTGATTTAATCAGGTATACTATACATGTTCTTTATCTAGCATTTTTGTATACCTCTCATTATTATTTTTCTTTTTTAAAAATTTACCTTGTGCCGCTGCCTATGATTTTAAGAGATCAGGTCGTATTCATGTTTTCCCTGCTTTTTTTCCACCAGTACTCCAATCGTCTCTTGCTGATCTCTTCGGCTGATCTGTTTATGTTTCCTTCCACTTTGAAACCAAGCGCTTCTGGGAGTTGCACGTTACCTACGGTTCTCGCTGGGTGGATCCCGTCGCATTCCATCAGGATGTGCTGAGTGGTTTTTGGATCTTTACTGCAGCATGCACATGTCTCATCTAGTTCCAAATATTTGTTCCGATATGTTTTCGTCCTTAGGCAACCGGCTCGAGCCTCAAATAGCAGGGCACTGCCCTTTGTGTTATCGTACAGATTTTCCCTTCTAATTTCTTTCTTCGCATTTTGTAAATCTCCATCGTCCTTTTTGTTTCCATTCTTTGCATCCAATTCACGGTCTCTATTTCTCTCACTTTCTTTCTGATGACTCCTGGTTGTCTATTTGCAGTTTCGATTATCCTGTACTTGGTTGCCAACTTCCTTGACCTCTTCCTCCATTCTGTGTCTACGCTTTTCATGTAGAGATACTTGTGCACTTTAGCCGCCCATTTATTTTCATCCATGTTCTTGAGCCTTTCTTCAAAACTAATTTTGCTCTGTGCTTCTCTGACTTCAAAAGAGGCCCAACCCATGTCACCCTGCACTGCCTCATTTGGGGTATTACCGTGGGGTCCCAAAGCCAACCGGCCTACTGATCTTTGGTTAACTTCCAAAGCCGCCAATATATCCGATTTTAAGCATATAATGGCATTTGCGAATGTTAGCGCTGGCACCATTACTCCTTTCCAGATTCCACGCACCACCTCATACTTAATGTGGCCCCACAGTGCTCTGTGTTTCATTATTGCTGCATTCCGCTTCCCCTTTATTTTCAGATTATCTTGGTGGTTGTTTGAGTAATTCTTTCCTTCGTTTATGTGTACGCCGAGGTACTTATATTGCTTCACTATGGGCATTACTTGCTGTTGAATTGACACCACGAAGTTACTCGTGTGTTCATTAAAGATCATAATTCCTGATTTCTCTGTGCTAAACTTAAGGCCTAGATTTGTCGCTGCATTCCCACAGATATTCGCAAGTATCTGTAAATCTTTTTTATTGTCCGCTAGTAGCACAATGTCGTCTGCGTACATCAGTCCGGGGACCTTCTGTTGCACCATTTGTCCATTACGCATGTAGGATAAATCACCCTCTACAGTCCGGCGGCACCTGGCGCCGACGCGACCAGCGGCATCTAGCGCGCTCGGACGTCGTCCGGCGCCGAAGGCAACCGACTGCATTTCCCGCCGACCACGCCAAGCAAGTTGGCGCCTTGCGCCCTCTCTCGTCGAGGTAGAGACTTGCAACTCGGCGAGCTCAGCCAGAACAAGATTTCGCAAGAAAGCGTGCCCGAACTGTGCGGCTCCGAAATCGAAAGGTTTCTGGACGCCGTCTACGACACAAAAAAGAATGGACTACCGGATGCGGAGCGAAAAAACAACGCGTGGGAGCAGATACGTGTGTGCAGATACGACAGGTGCGTCAATGCTACACACGCGTCTGTATACGTCTACGGACATGCTATGCACTCAGCGCCTGTTTGTTTGTCTTGTTTTCCCTGTGTCAGTCGAAGAGTGCCTCAAACAATGGAAGCGGCTGAGGGATCGGTATGCTCATGAATTGAAAGCTATTGAGGCGACGAAAAGGAGTGGCAGCGGCTACGTGTCTCGGCGGGCCTGGGAATTCACGGAGTCCATGGCCTTTTACAAACACTGCGGCTGTCCGAGGAAGTTATCCATTTTTGAAGTTGTGTGATTACATTCTTACCTGCTTAGTATTGCGTTCACTTAGATGACTATGTTTTGATGACTGGGTTTGTTGTTTTCTTGTATAAAGATTTCCGCACACGACAATAATGTCGTGTACGGAAACATGAGGCAAGCTGTTTTTGTGTGATCATGCGGATGGAACGCGTCGGCTTGCACGCGCGACGGCGTCCCAAGCGCGTTCGTGACGCATTCACTTCAAATTATTATACTCGCAGACAACTTTCTGTGGCAATGAAGGCAAAGGTAAAGCGCGCACAAGCGAGAGCTCTTTTGAATAGAGTCCCGCTTTTTTTTTTTTTACAGCGTAAGCTCTTATGGGCTCATTCCAATAGCCGTTTCGGGTCGCGATGATGCCAGTGAAGCAGACGGAGTTTGCTGGGCCCTTTGCGCGATCGTGATTCGTTTTGCATTTTCCGAGTGCACATCATTAACATTTTTTGTGTGTGTTCACTTAAGATATACAAGTTTGTTGTACTTGCCTCCCTCCGCGCCCACTTATTTCTTCCTCCAAAGAATGATAAGGGCACTATACAACTGTCTCTTTAAACCTTGCACGAAATATCAAATGAACAATGAATACTTCGACAAAATTTCCGGTCTCATTGGAGTTATCCGCTTGTGGACGGCGTCAATGATTTGCACGCGACTTCTCAAACCCGCTTTTTTTTTTTACAGCGTAAGCTCTTATGGGCTCATTCCAATAGCCGTTTCGGGTCGCGAGGATGCCGCCGCCGCCGCCCCGTATACCCCTTCCCAGCAGTGAAGAAAAACATGGTCTATTGTCTCAAGATGCTTACAATGAGGCAGTGGGAACGCCAAGGTAGAAAGAAACGCCTTTCCTCTAGAAAAGACTTAACAGTTAAAGTTCCTGTGTGTAACATGAAAAAAAAAGCTTTTGGTTCCCGACGACACCTGCATTTTTTAACTCTCTTGAAAACATTTCCACCTGGGCCTACAGAGTATACGGCCCTGTACAAGGGCACGGGAAACACCATGTCACAAACATCCTTGTACAATTTTTTTAACACGAAAGTGTTTTATGCCGGGGTCCACCAAGACTTCACTGACGTATTTCCGTCACGGAAATACGTCATAGAACATAATACAAAGAAAGAAACCAGAAGAAAAAGTTCCACAAACATGCAAAATTTGGAAATCGCACCCACGACCTCTCGGTCCGCGACGATAGATCGCCGAGCGTTTAACCCATTGCGCCACAAACGCATTTGCAGAGAGCTACACAGACGCGCCTTATATATCTAACACTCCTCCGTGTACCCGCGCTCTTGCTCGGGGAGAAGTACTGCATTATGACACTAACGCGCACCGACAGTGAAGGCTTCGGTGGTCTCAGCACTACGACGCCTCGATGCCAGCATTCGAAGGGACGCTGGCATCAAGAAGCACTACCAACGCCACCTAGGTGGCGTTCACCGTACTCAGCACAGCGGAGCGTGGCCTCCGCAATTAGCTCTGAAAATGTTTCTGAAGTTGATCGCGGAGGCTGCAATTACGACGCGCTGTACGCGCTGATTTGACTCGGTGACGATTCAGTTACGTGCTTTGTCTTGCGCGTTGTATTAGTGTGTCAGTTACGTGCTTCGTCTTTCGCGTTGTGCTAGCGTGTGCAGCGTAGTGCAGCTTCCATATGCACGACGGTTGCTCATGGTCATCGACGTTGGTAGTCGTGATGGAGGAGACGTGCCACCAGGCGTCAGCGTGGGTGCATCAACGCCTAAGGGCGCTTTAGCCACAAAACACCAATAGACATTATATATCAATGTGCAATAAACATTACACTACTTCTGTGAAGACACGTTTCACTTTCGTGTTCTATACCGATTCCTATATAAGAGGGATCAACCACATTTTTTTTCCTTTTAACGCTACTCAAGTACTCCATGGAAAAACGTGTGTTTAGAAATTTGAGACTTACGACAATTTCTCTGAAGAAACCACGAACGCCACCTGATACATATTGCGTCGTCACCACAAAATTAGACAATGCTCTCCCGAGTCTTTGTTGACACACCGTACGCAGGAATGGGTCTCTAACATCTCGGAAAAATAAAACCCTGTTTACAATCTGTTGCACAAACAGATGCCCAGTCCTAAACCACCGGCCTTCACCTGCCGAAACAAGTTCGAGCCACGCAAGCGCTTGCTATCCGAGAGCGGGAAAATGTACTATAAACGCGCCCTATGCAGGCGCGCAGGCGCAGACGACGAGATGCGATTCATACGCGGAACGCAAACAACGTGGTCCCAAGCATCCGCCTATGGTGGCTCCATCTAGTTAAGGCACCGGCAAACGCAACCTTTCAGACACTGTAAATTTTGCTGCCGCCTTAACTAGATGGCGCTAACATACCGACGGACGCTCGGGATCCCGTTGATTGCGATAGATTGGGCGCGTTGCAATGGGAGCGAATGTGACAGCCGTAGTTGCATTGTCGGCCGCTTGGCTCGGCCGAACGGCGCTAGCCATCGGCGATGGAACGCGTCGGCTTGCATGCGCGACGGTGTCCCAAGCGCGTTCGTGACGCATTCACTTCAAATTACTATACTCGCGGACAACTTTCTGTGGCAATGAAGCGAAAACTACTTAGGCAAAGCGCGCACAAGCGAGAGCGCTTCTGAATAGAGTCCCGCGTTTTAATCCACGTTGGTTTAGGCTGGACAAGAGAAAACATAAACAGCTTATTAGCAACAGGTAAATAAGACAGAACACACCACTGAGCATAAAAGTTTACTTATTTTGCAGCTTTTCCCTTCCGCGTCTGGGCAAAACGCGAAACAGTAGCACGTGAAAGCTGCGTCGATTCAGCGTCCGTTCCGGGCAACCAAAAGCACTGTCAAACGCTGCCGGACTACTCAGCGCGGTAACACATGTGCAGGATACACGCGCCCGTAGCTTTCCCTTCATTGCCACAGAAAGTTGTCCGCAAGTATAGGTAGCACCACGGCCACGGGATAAAAAAATCTCGCAGTTTCACCTGAAAGGCGAAGCATCAATTGCGATAGCAAAATTGTAGAGAGCTATACGGAGTAATGATATTAGCTTTATCAGCTGTATAAACTTGGACATGCAGCAGCACCGGCAACACGCAGAACTGTTGTCGACGCCGTCCGCGTTTTGCCCGCATTCGCTCAAAATGCGCGCGGCGTTGGTAACTGTTGCCGGAGCCTCTGATATAAATAGGCACTTGGTGCCGCAGCTAAACGTCGCCTCCCTTCTCTCCCCCTCCCCCACGGCCTCTCGCACGTCGGAAGAAGGCGCGCTATTTCCTTCTTTCTCCCCCCATTCCCCTCCCCTCAGATGCTGAGCCATGCTCCCTATAAGGGCTTCAGAAATATGCATCTTTTCCCACCCCGAACCTCTACTACTACTACATATATGGTGATTGTAAAGGAGGAAAGAGACGCCCACTTGTGCAGCCCTTAAGCGAGCACGGCGCAGAACGCGCGTTTGTTCTCCGCCGTGCGTTCACTCCCCGTGAAAGCGCGCGCCCCTCACGCCCTTTCACTCGCACATACAGCGTTCGGCGCGCGGCGACGATTTCATCTCCATTGACGTCATACGGAACCTCACGGCGACGGCAGAAATCTGCTTTTGAGTGTCCATATAATTGCTATCGCAATAAAAAGTTGTCGCAGTTTCACCTGAAAGGCGAAGCATCAATTGCGATAGCAAATTTGTAGAGAGCTATACGGAGTAATGATATTAGCTTTATCAGCTGTATAAACTTGGACATGCAGCCGCACCGGCAACACGCAGAACTGTTGTCGACGCCGTCCGCGTTTTGCCCGCGTTCGCTCAAAATGCGTGCGGCGTTGGTGACTGTTGCCGGAGCCTCTGATATAAATAGGCACTTGGTGCCGCAGCTAAACGTCGCCTCCCTTCCCTCCCCCTAGCCCCCCTCCCCCACGGCCTCTCGCGCGTCGGAAGAAGGCGCGTTTGCTCTACATATCATCATCATCATCAGCCTATATTTATGTCCACTGCAGGACGAAGGCCTCTACATATATGGTGATTGTAAAGGAGGAAAGAGACGCCTACTTCTGCAGAACTTAAGCGAGCACGGCGCAGAACGCGCGTTTGTTCTCCGCCGTGCGTTCACTCCCCGTGAAAGCGCGCGCCCCTCGTGCCCTTTCACTCGCACATGCAGCGTTCGGCACGCGGTGACGATTTCATCTCCATTGACGTCATACGGAACCTCACGGCGACGGCGACGGCAGAAATCTGCTTTTGAGTGTCCATATAATTGCTATCGCAAGAAAAGAAAAATGCGGCCTGGTGCGTCGCGTCGCCGTCAATGGGTGAGCGCGTCTCGGCTAAGTTGACATTTGCGGCCGCTGTTTTATTGCGATAGCAATTATATGGATACTCAAAAGCAGATTTCTGCCGTCGGCGTCGCCGTCGCCGTCGCCGTGAGGTTCCGTATGACGTCAATGGAGATGAAATCGTAGTAGTAGTAGAGGTTCGGGGTGGGGCCCTTCTGCAGCCCTTATAGGGAGCACGGCTCAGCATCTGAGGGGAGGGGAATGGGGGGAAGAAAGAAGGAAATAGTGGGAGAAGGGTGGAAGGGAGAGGGCAGTCGTCCTCGTCTCGGGCAGGGTGTCCCTACAGCCGTTCAGCCAGCATAGTGTCCGCAAGGTAGCCGAGGACCACCTTGAACACTTGGCTGGGATTGCGGGCTGGATGCAGCAGGTCCGTGCTGGTACCAGAAGGTAGGCCCATGCGGCGGAGTTGAGCCACCATGGTGTTGCGGTGTTGGTCGAGTGCGGGGCAGGAACATAGGAGGTGCTCCAGTGTTTCGTCTGCCCCGCACATAGAGCAGGCTGGGGAGTCTGCTCATCCCAGGCGGAAGCTTCGGGCGGCTGTCCAGCAGCAGCCAATCCGAAGGCGTAATAGGAGGGATCTCTCCCTTCTGGTCAGTCCCCTGTCAGGCAGCCGTGTTGGAGGGCTCTGCCTTGCCACGCGTGCGTCGGGATGGCAGCTCAGCAGCAGTCGTTGCAAGGTGCTCCTGGAGTAGTCCGATGACACGACCGCCTGGCTGGGTGCCGTGTCCGTGCCTCCTTGGCCAAGGCATCTGCCTCTTCATTGCCCGGGATCCCCACGTGAGCAGGTACCCAGTGCAAAGAGACATCAGTACCACTGGCACGGAGCGCGTGAAGCTTCGTCACCAGGAGGGCTGCACTGAAGCCAGCCCTCTCCGGGAGGCACACAGCCTGGAGAGCAGCTCGCGAGTCGCTGGCCACTGCGACCGGTACCCCAGGAGGCTCGGCTGCCAGCAGGTCTGCGGCCAGGTGGAGGCCCGCCATCTCAGCAGCCGTGGAGCTGGCCGAGAAGGGAAGTCGACAGGTCGATGCCCTGCCGAGCGCGGGGGCCACACAGGCTGCAGTGGCTGAGCCGCTGTCGGGGAGGACGGAACCATCCGTGAAGACGAGCAATCTCCCCGCCAGCTCTTCCTCCAGCTTGGAGGTAGCCACCTGAAGGAGTACGCAGCTGGATGATCACCGCTTGCTGTGTCCTTCAAGCGAGGTGGTGATGACCAGGGGCCTCTCGTGTGGTGGCGGGAATCGTGGTGCTGGGGGTACCTGGCCGACCACTGCCAGGTAAGTGTCGACGAGGCTCCCCATCCTGGAGGAGGGACGGCTCGCCAGGCGGGTGAGCAGGCGTTCTCCGTCAGGGGCGTGGGCCAGCCTGTCTATGTGCAGCAGGCCACGTTGCTGCAGCAGGAGGGACAGAGGCCACGCCCCCGCCTCTGCGAGCGTTGCTGCTATTTGAGAGGTCCGGGGCAGCCCCAGCACGCTCCTGATGAAGCCTCTGTGTAGCTGCTCCAGACGTCTCAGCCGGGTTGCTGACAGCGTGACGAGTGGCAAGGCGTAGAGCAGCCTGGAGGTGGCGGCTGCAGAATGCAGACGCAGCGCCCAGGATGTCGAGCATCCTCGCCCCCTCAAGAAAATGCGGCTCACGGCTTTCTGGACTCTCTGGACCTGGGCCACGGCAGCCTTTACAGCGGGAGTCCAGGTCAGCAGGTGGTCGATCTGCAGTCCCAGGTACATGACTGTCTTCTTCCAAGGTATCTTTGTCACAAAAGAGCGCGTAATCAAAGCGCGCGCCGAGTGCCGCGCAAGCCAGCGAAAGAACACGCCGGTCCCGCGGCAACTTCAACAGAGGGGGAGAGCGCATACGCCTCAAGCAACCACGCTAACAACGGCGCCGAAACGTCTGGAACGAGGTTCGACGAAGCGACGTTAACCGGAGAGAGAGAGAGAACACACGCGCGCGCCGAGACTCCTTCTCACCCGGCGAGCCGAGAGAGATAACAACAGCGTGAGCGTGCGTGAACAGCATGAGTCATCATCACCCCCCCCCTCGAGAATGTTCCGAAAGCAGCGGTCGAAGGTACGAGAAAAGAGTAGAAGCTTCCCAAGCTTTGGCCGTGCTACGGAATCACAACTCCGATCGAATGTTCGAGAAGGACCGTCGACGGCTATATAAACGCCGTGCGAGCATTGTCAGTTAGGAATCCAGGAGTCCAGTGAGGAATTCAGGAGTTGAGTCCGCACAGTGAAGTGATGTAAAGTGAAGACCGAGCGTCTGCGGAAGAAGGGGATTCCCCGGCAAGCTAGTCGACGAATTCATCGAGCGTCTGCATTTCCGGAAGAAGTTCCTTCTTCGAGATTTGCCCCCAAGTTACGCCGAGATCGTCCGACTCCAAGACCAACCAGCACGGTGAATACGATTGGACACTTAGTGTTCCTATTTATTTTGTACTTTACGTGTTGGACTCTTGTGCTTGTCGTTATTTTCTTGTGTTTGTTAATACCCATCTGATTTGCATTGTGTTGTGTCTAGCCTAAGTGTGAAAGTGTGTGTGTAACTGCCTTGTGTGAAGAATATATTTTGTTGTGTCTTGACAACTCTGGGCTCTGACTCGGTCTTTGGACAGCAACCGGCGTTCGCTGGCGCACCAGAGGGCCCACTCTTAATCGTCCTTGCTTTCGTGGGATTATTTTCGGAAGCTGATAAGTCGGCTTTGGAATTTAGTCCGGCGTCTGCGCCTCGTTCACCGGGGTCTGTGACAATCTTGGTGCCTCCTACGCTGAGACAGGCAGTGCTCCGTCGGGTGGCCGAACGAGGATGCACCAGGAGAGCCTTGGTCTTGGCAGACGATACCGTGAGGCCCACGGAAGCTAGGTGGCCCACCGAGGCGTCCACGGCCTCCTGGAGGCAGGTCCGGACTGCAGGAAGGCTGCGTCGTGGTCCGCTGGTCCACAGGGCGATGTCGTCTGCGTACACTGAGCAGTGCACTGGTAAGCACCGGCCCTTCGGGATGGATGAGGGCAGGCGTGCTAGGGCCACGTTGGAAAAGAAGGGGCTCAGCACCGATCCCTGAGGCACGCCTGCCGTGACCGGTCGCGGGGAGCTCTGTGCGGTGCCCACGCGCACTCAGAACGAGCGACCGGTCAGGAAGGCACGCGCGAATTGCTCCATGCGTCCCGACACTCCCAGTGCATCGAGGGCGTGTATCACCACCTGATGGGGCAGGCCGTCGAAGGCACTCTGCACATCCAGGAGGACCAGCAGGGCTGCCTCTCCTTCACTCCTGGCCTGCTCCAGTGTCGATACGACGTCGCCGATGGAGTCAGCTGTGCAGCAGCGACTCCGGAAGCCAGTCTGCTGCTCCGGAAAGAACTCCAGCACCCTGGCTATCCACTGCAGGCGCACCAGGACCATGGTCTCCATGACTTTGCAGACCGCAGATGTAAGGGAGACAGGCCTGTAGGACGATGGAGCTGTGGCTGGCTTTCGTGCCTTCAGTATGGGCACGACTATGGCAGTGAGCCATGACTCGGGGAGCTGGCCGTTGTTCCAGAGAGCGTTGAGACAGTCCAGGAGCCGGGCCTTCTCAGCGTCCGCCAGGTTGCGGAGCATCTGGAAGGTTATCCCGTTTGCTCCCGGGGCGCTTCGCCGCCTGGAACGGTCGAGGGCCTTGGTCAGCTCATAGAGCTGGAAAGGCTCATCGCATAGGGCCGCCACGCACTCCATCGTCCAGTCCGGGTGGTGGGTGGTGTGCATTGCTGCAGCTCTCACCATGCTGGCTGGATCAGGGGTTGGTACTGGT
Source organism: Dermacentor silvarum (assembly GCF_013339745.2). Classification (NCBI taxonomy): domain Eukaryota; kingdom Metazoa; phylum Arthropoda; class Arachnida; order Ixodida; family Ixodidae; genus Dermacentor; species Dermacentor silvarum. Next base: position 2,701,023 of record NC_051164.1, on the reverse strand, counting down.
GGCCGGGTGGCAAAGTGGCTGGCCAGGAGGTCAGCCAGAGCCGTCTCCGTCAGCCCCATAGATACAGCAACGGCCAGGATGGGTTGCCGGATGCTTGGGCCCTGCTGGAGTGCTCGTAGCAGACGCCACGCCGTTGAACTGCTTGTGGCGGAGGAGATGGAGCTGCAGACACCCGCCCAGCTCTGCCGACGGCGCTGGTTGGCGTGACGTCTGCATACAGCATACAGCCTCCGGTAGGTGGTCCAGTCTCCCTGGTCAGCCGTGCGAATAGCCCGGCGTTCTGCCCTCCTCCTTGCGGCCCAGAGGTTCAGCTGCCGGAGGTCAGGGACAGGACTTCCTGGCTGCACTCGTGACACTACGGTGGCGGCCGTGGCACTGTTCTTTATGTGGCTGAAGAAATCGCCATCCGCAGGATCGCCGGCGCAGTGTCTCCTGAAGTGGGCCCAGTTCACCGTGAAGCAGACCCTGCTCCGGGGGGCCCGACCCCCGTCATGGCAGAGGATGACAGGGAAGTGGTCGGACCCACATGTGTCAGGGCAGACTGTCCAGGTGTACGCACAGCGTTCAGTCGCAAGACTGAGGTCTATGGCCGTGCGCACACCTCGGCGAACGTAGGTTGCCTCTCCGCTGTTGAGGATCAGGAGGCCTGCGCGAAGGCTGATGTCCGCGATGGCACGGCCACGGGTGCAGCAGCGTCGTCCTCCCCAGGCTGTGTGGTGGGCATTGACGTCTCCACATAGGAGGGAATCTTTCCCCAGGCGGCTTGCCAGCTGCAGCAGGCTGGTGGCATCCCAGGCGAGGCGGGGGCGGATGTATATGCTGGCCACGGTCGTGTCGCACGAGCCTATGCGAACAGTGACCGCGCAGCGCTCCATCGCGCCCCCGGCCAGGTCGTCCACAGGAACTGCAGCATGGGGGATGCTCGTGCGCACGAACACGGCGCATCGGGCCGCTCCCTGGTCGTGGCCGACCGTCCGGCAGGGTGCCTCAGTGCATGTGTCGAGAGTGCAGGAAGTGGTGCTCAGGTGTTCCACGTAGCCTGGTAAGCGTAGGGTTCCTGACGTCACGTACACCTCCTGCAGTGCGAGCACGTCGTACTCCTCCTGGAGGAGATGTAAGCACAGCTCCGCCTGCCGCCGCCGCAGTGAATTCGCGTTCCACTGCAGCACCCGTGGACGTCGACTGCTTCCTCGGTCTCTAGCCATGATTGTCCTTGTTTCCCTGCAGTCCCCCTGCCTGGAGGCAGAGGGATTTCAGCGGGCTGCCCGCTGGGAGGAGCTCGCCCACCACTCGGAGGGTGAGCTGCAGGGAGGCAATGATGGCGTCCCTGGGGTCAGCAGCAGGAGTCGCCGGGGGCCGGGTCGCCTTGGCTGCTGGTTGGGCAGCGGGAGTGGTTGGCTGCCCGCCGGGGGCCGCGGAAGACTGGGGTGCCTGGGGGGGCTGGTCTCCGGTGGCCAGCAGCAACTTGGGCGTAAGTGCTGACTGGTTTAGCCCCAGGGTTGCCCTCTCGCACCATTGTCCGGACTGCATGTCTGGACAGTGGCACTGAGGAGGTAGCCAGGATGGTGGCCACCTTGCGTTCCTCCTGCCATCTGGGGCAGGCAGGAGTACAGGCAGGGTGGTTTCCTCCGCAGTTGGTGCAGCGAGCTTGGCTGCTGCAGGGTTCTGTAGCCGGGTGCGTGCGGCTGCAGTTCCTGCAGCTGTTGGGCCATCTGCACGTGGCTGCTACGTGGCCAAGGCGTCCGCACTGCTTGCACTGGAGTGGGCGAGAGCGGGCTGGCCGCACGGTGAAGCGAAGCCGGAAGATGCTGACACTTTCAGGAGGAAGAGGGCCGGCGAACCGGAGAACCACTGTGCTCTCCTGACGAGTGGCAGCCAGGACGGGGATGCTACTCTGGATTCCCTCCAGTAGCTAGGCATCGCTGTGGCTTCCATCAACTCCGTAGACAAACCCTGTGCTCCTCGTGCGGTACGCGGGCAGGCTGCAGCGACAGGGCAGGCTGCAGCGTCGGAACAGGACCGTACCTGCCACGGCGGGATCTGCAGGCAGGGCCACGGTGGCTTTGTTGCGGCGGCGGGCAGCGCGGGACATCACCAGACGGAAGTCGTCAGGAACCTCTGGGGTGCTGCCTGCAGGTTCACTGGCTCCCGCCAGGTTGGTCGAGGCTTCAGGGGTCCGCTGTCTGGGGCCAGCCTGCTGTGGGGGGGTTGCTGGAGTCGCCGCTGGGGCGCCCTGTGACGAGCTGGAACGGGCCTGGGGGGCGCCAGCCAGTTGGGATTGCTTGCCCTTGGCCGTTTTCTTCAGCTGCTTTTTAGTAGCCACATTAGTGGCTGGCCGCTGGTTCCTTTTCAGGAAGTCAGCGGCGGTCTGTGGCGGCGCCTTTCGGCGCGGCTCAGGCTGGTGTGAGTCTGCCGTCTTCTGAGAAGCAGCAACTCCAGGGGTGGTGGTGGCTGGCTTGCCAGGAGCAGCAAATGGAGAGGTCTTTTCTGCAGCGGCGGTTGTGTCTGCACGCCCCTCTGTACTGGTAGCCGCGGCCGGGACTGGTTCGGTAGCAGCAGGGGTGGAAGGAGGTGTCAGAGGCTTCCGCTTTGAGTCAGAGTGGGCGCCGGGGCCCCTTGACTGCTTGGGAAGTTCCTCCTCATCCTCGCTGTCTCGGCCGCGCTTCCGGGTGGTTGTCTCATCCATTTCCTCCCCATCGGAGGTCACGGGGAGCTCTACCATGGTTGGCTCCACGGTATCCGAGGGCTGCAGTGCCGCGGGAGATTGTGTAGCCGCAGGGAGATCGTCTCCGACCTCTCCAGAAGGAGCCGGAGCGTCGGCGGCAGTGTCGGTCGTGCCGGATTGGCACTGGGTGGCCGCGGCATGCTTTGCGATCCACTGGTCGACGATTTCCGCAGCCCTTGCCTGGGCGTCGTAGCGTAGCTGAAGCTCCAGGCCCAAGGACTGCGGTATAGGCGCCGTCGCACTAGCCGAGCGTCGGTGCCCCTTGCGGGGAACTCGGGCGGAGGGGGCCACGAAGTTCTCCATCGCGCGTGGGTACTTGCGGGCACAGGGACGGGCTATCGCTCGCCGCACAGACACTGCATAAGCACGCGCACGTGGGGGAGGCTGGCGCTCACGTGGAGCTCAAAAAAAAAAAAAAAACAAAGAAACGTGGGCAGCACAGGATGGAAGCGCGGTGTGCACCCGCGAAGCGCAAACACCTGGCGCACGTAGCGCCCGCACAGTGAGGGACACGTGGCACGCGTGAACGGGGAAAAAAAAAGAAAAACACTCGGGCGCATGCGGGTCCAGCAGGCTGGGATTCGCCACACAAGCAGAGAAGGCCAAGCACAAGCTTGGAGATGGGGGGCCGTGGTCCTTGGTCCCGTGCAAGCCATGCACGGCACGTCGGGGACGTCGGGAAGCACGCGGTTCGTGCCGCACTCGCCGGAGCGAAGCGCACACACGTCCGCGCAGGTGGAGAAGTTGGACTCGACTGACGAGGCGAGGTCGTCGGAGCGGAGAGCTGCGTGACCTCTCACTTCGGCAGTCAGGGCGAACTCCGATGAAATCGTCGCCGCGCGCCGAACGCTGTATGTGCGAGTGAAAGGGCGCGAGGGGCGCGCGCTTTCACGGGGAGTGAACGCACGGCGGAGAACAAACGCGCGTTCTGCGCCGTGCTCCCTTAAGGGCTGCAGAAGTAGGCGTCTCTTTCCTCCTTTACAATCACCATATGTAGAGCAAACGCGCCTTCTTCCGACGCGCGAGAGGCCGTGGGGGAGGGGGAGGGAAGGAAGGCGACGTTTAACCATAGAGAAAGAAACTTTTTTTTTCTTTCTCTATTGTTTAACTGCGGCACCAAGTGCCTATTTATATAAGAGGCTCCGGCAACAGTCACCAACGCCGCGCGCATTTTGAGCGAACGTGGGCAAAACGCCGACGGCGGCGACAGCAGTTCTGCGTGTTGCCGGTGCTGCTGCATGTCCAAGTTTATACAGCTGATAAAGCTACTATCATTACTCCGTATAGCTCTCTACAAATTAGCTATCGCAATTGATGCTTCGCCTTTTAGGTGAAACTGCGAGAAGTTTTTTTTTTGGTGAGGACGCCACTGCTACGGCACGCAAGGCAGACGCCGGTTCGTGCTACAGTGTGGTTGCCTCAGGATTTAAGCGTGTTGATGTGCTTTTTCGTGCGCATTATCGTGTGCTTTTTTTGTGTGATCGTGTGTTTAAGCAGCTTGCCTCATGTTTCTTGTGCTTGAGTACGGTTCTCTGGTTTGAGCGTGTGTGGCAGACGGTTTTTTCTAGCGGCGTGATGCCGCGAAGCTGTTGTGTGCCGTTGTGCAACTCGAACGCGAGAAGAGACGCTACTGTGAAGTACCACAAATTCCCCGGCGATCTACAGCGTCGGGAAGCGTGGCTGAAGAATATTTCTCGCCAAGGGCCGTCAGGGAAAGGAAGCAAGTGAGAGCCAAGCGACAGGTCGCTGGTATGTTCATTATATTTTACTGAGAATGACTATAAAAAGAACACGAACATTGGGCTTGTGCTTCCGACTGCGGTCCCGACTGTGTTTGCCGGTTATCCACCGTACATGAAAAAAAAGAAAGAACGCGCAGCCAAGGAAACTTTTTTTTTTCCAGCCCCTATAAAAACGGGCTGAAGATTCTTCCGACTACCTACCTGCCTAGTGGCCGTGCCACTACCAGCGCAGAGAGAATATTGAAACGTGCCAGCGGAGTTCGGTTGAAGAGAAGAACGAAGCTGGGCTGGATCGGGTGCTGCGCCGTGGGGTCTTTTCGCTGAGCGATACCTTCGCATTCATCATCTTGTAAATTAACGCGATCCATAGTTGTGTAGTCGTCTTGAAGAAACACGTAAACTCACTCCCGATTACTCGTAATAGAGCACTTCTTTTCATTTCATGTGAGTCGAGCGGGCAGCCTTCATGGAAAGCATTTGGTGGGTTGCGACACCACGGACCCGAGCACATGGGGGTCGGACCCTCCCACGCTTAACCGTGCGTGGCTTAGCCGTGTCCGGGGAAAAGGGGATCCTGGGGGTTGAGTCAATGCTGAGTGCTTGGACCTTTATGGCCCCTCGGCAGAGGCAACACACTCCTTTGGCCTCTGCTTCACGTAGACGGCACCCCCGGACTGACCCACCCGGGGGAAATCGGTGGTCGCCTTTTCCTGTCCCTCTCCTAAATCTTTTACTTTCCTATCAACTTACCTTTCTGTCCTGTCATCTCCTTTCTTCCTAATTTTTTCTGTTTCTCCCAGGCGGCTTGGGTTAACCTGGTGCGGTATATCCAACCTTGAGTATAACGCATTGGGTTATAGCAGCGATGCACGGCTGGCGTGTGCAAGTCATTGCTTTGTTAAACTTGTAGCGTCCCCTTGTTGGGCTCCGTGGTGGGTGGCTGCCATTGCTGCCGAAGGAACTACATCTAGTATGCATAGAGCATCATTCCCTCTGTTACCCGATCGTACCGCTGCAAAGCGCGTACGCACCGAAGTCACCTTGAACTTTTTCACTCCGCGCAAAGAATCCTTTCCACGATATCACGTTATCCACAGTGACAAACCTGATAAGCCAGTAAGAGTTATATCACCTTTCCTTGTATCTAAATCCCTGACGGACACCTATTGGACCAGGCTTTAAAGCTAGCAAGATGGCAAGCGGCGACCTCCTCCTTGAGGTTCGTGACAAGCTGCAACATGAAAAACTCGCAAATCTCTCAACCTTTGCAGACATCCCAATCACAGTGACCCCACATCGTTCCCTCAACACAGTCCGAGGCGTGATCTCAGATTCTGACCTGTTAGAACTTACTGAAGCAGAACTGTTAGAAGGTTGGCAAGACCAAAATGTCATTGAGGTAAAAAGAATACAAATCAGGCGAGACAACAAAGAATTCCCCACAAAACATCTGATCATTACATTTGGCTCTAGTGTGCTACCAGAAACCCTCGAGACAGGCTATACAAAAATCCGTGTAAGACCTTACATTCCTAACCCTCGTCGATGTTTTAAGTGTCAGAAGTACGGCCACGGCTCGCAAAGCTGCCGAGGTCATCTCACGTGTGCAAAATGTGGTGACAAAGACCACACTTCCGAAAACTGTTCCGGAACACCCCACTGTGTGAACTGCGAAGGTGAGCACCCTGCATACTCCCGATCCTGTGAAACATGGAAAAAAGAAAAAGAAGTAATTACATTGAAAATCAAAGAAAACATATCGTTCCAGGAAGCGCGAAAACGTGTTTCTGTTTTTCATACCGCAAGGTATGCTGGTGCGGTGCGCAAGGGGGCAGCGTCGCAGCAGATTCCGGCATCGGCCCGTTCCACAAACAGTGTGGCTGCGGCTGTGCCACCAGCCCCCGTGGCGAAAGCAGCTGGCTCTGCTTCGCCGTCCGCGAACGAGGGCCCGTCAACCTCCGGGTTGGTGGCCCCAAAGGTCTCGTCCGACGTGTCGAGGCCTTCACGTCCAACACAGCGCTCTCAAGGGCGCGTGTCCAGCGCCTCACAGGAGGCGATGGACATAACACCTACTCAGACGGCGCAGCCAGCGCCTAAGGAGCGGCGGGATTCTCTCGACCGCTCCAAAAAAGACAAAACTCGCGTCACGGCGCCTGGAAAGGGCCCCGTGAGCTAATCTTAGTCTCCTAAACACACAGCTCAAACACTTTTGTCATCATGGAGACACAAATATTACAATGGAATGTTAGAGGACTTCTTCATAACCTCGACGACATTACAGAACTCCTACACAAACATAACCCAAAGTTGCTGTGTGTTCAGGAGACACATCTGAAACCCATAAACACAAACTTTCTCCGTCAGTATACCGTCTATCGTAAAGACCGAGACGACGCTGTCGCGTCGTCCGGTGGTGTAGCAATAGTTGCTGAGAAGTCAGTGGCTTGTCGACAGGTGGCCCTACAGACGGCCCTTGAGGCGGTGTCAGTTCGGGCCATTCTATTTAACAGACTGGTAACTGTGTGTTCCATTTATATACCCCCCAATCATCATCTCGAAAAAACAGACTTTTATAACCTCATTGACCAGCTTCCCGAGCCTTACATTCTCGTGGGCGATTTTAACGCTCACAACACGATGTGGGGAAGCTCCCGTTGTGACACGAGGGGACGACTGATTGAAAATTTTCTTTTGACCTCTGATGCATGCCTGTTTAATAAGAAGGAGCCCACCTATTACAACTTCCAACACAACTCCTACTCATCCATAGATCTAGCAATTGGCTCTGCGTCTCTTCTGCCTGACTTGGAATGGAATGTCATTAAAAATCCTCTTGGAAGCGACCACTTCCCGGTAACCTTAAATTTAATAGCACAGCATGACTTCCCTCCTCATATTCCGCGATGGAAATTAGCATCTGCTGACTGGGAGCATTTTAAAGAAGCAAGTCATTTATCACAAGATTTTATTACCGATTTTAGCATAGACGACGCAGTAGGATATTTTACCGCTTTTATACTCAACGCAGCAGAAAAATCCATCCCACAGACAAATGGTAACTCATGCAAAAGACGAGTCCCTTGGTGGAATGATGACTGTAGACAGGCACGCAAGAAACAAAATAAAGCATGGGGCATTCTCCGTCGGTATCCTAATGCAGAAAACCTTATTTCATTCAAACAAATTAAATCGCAGGGAAGGAGGACGCGAAGGCAAGCTAGGAGGGCAAGCTGGGAGAGGTTTCTCTCTGGCATTAATTCACACACACAAGAGGCTAAAGTCTGGGACGGACTGAGAAGGCTGAAGGGTCAGCAAATCCATCCATTGCCCTTGGTAAATGAACAAGGAAATAGTGTGAAGGACCAGGCCGACGCTCTTGGTGAGCACTTTGAGTGCGTTTCTAGCTCCGTGCACTATTCGCTGCCTTTTCTAAAATACAAACAAACGGAGGAACGGAAGCCACTCAATCGTAAATGTAGCTCAAGAGAACCTTTCAACCTGCCTTTCTGCATTGCTGAGCTGAAAGCTTCCCTAAATGCATGTCAGAACTCTGCTCCGGGTCCCGACAGAGTTATGTACGACATGATTAAACACCTTCACAGAGACACACAAATTACACTACTCGCACTCTTTAATACCATCTGGACAGCTGGGCATCTTCCATCTTCATGGAAAGAAGCCATTGTCATACCTGTGTTGAAACAAGGTAAAGATCCCACCTCAGTAACAAGCTATCGCCCGATAGCGCTAACAAGTTGCCTCTGCAAGTTGTTTGAAAAAATGATAAATCGTCGCCTTCTACATTACCTCGAATCAAACAAAATGCTTGATCCGTACCAATGCGGATTTAGAGAAGGCCGGTCAACAACCGACCACCTCGTGCGTGTTGAGGCCAATATTCGCGATGCTTTTGTCCATAAACAGTTCTTTTTATCCATTTTTCTTGATATGGAAAAGGCCTACGATACCACGTGGCGCTTTGGAATCCTCCGAGACTTGTCACAAATGGGTATCAGAGGGAACATGCTGAACGTTATTGAGAGTTACCTCTCGAAACGTACTTTCCGCGTAAGAATAGGCAACACTCTGTCGCGCTCATTTACGCAGGAAACTGGGGTCCCCCAGGGAGGCGTCCTCAGCTGTACGCTCTTTATCGTGAAGATGAACACACTCCGTTATTCACTACCCCCAGCCATTTTCTATTCTGTGTACGTAGATGACGTACAGATAGGTTTCAAATCCGGTAGCCTTGCAGTCTGCGAGAGGCAAGTCCAGCTTGGGCTAAAGAAGGTATCGAAATGGGCAGACGAAAATGGATTCAAGGTCAATCCACATAAAAGCTCCTGTGTCGTTTTTTCAAGAAAGAGAGGACTGCACCCTGATCCCACTATCGAACTGCAAGGACAGAAGATCCCCGTGAATAAAGAACATAAATTCCTAGGCGTCATACTTGATTCAAAATTAAGCTTTATCCCCCACATCCGACACCTCAAGGCCAAGTGCCTGAAAACAATGAACATACTGAAAATTCTCTCACACACCAATTGGGGCAGTGACAGAAGATGCTTATTGAATCTCTACAAAAGTCTTGTACGATCGCGTTTAGACTACGGGTCTGTGGTGTATCAATCTGCTGCACCGAGCGCCCTAAAAATTCTGGATCCTGTACATCATTTGGGCATACGCCTGGCCACGGGAGCTTTCAGAACTAGCCCGGTACCTAGTCTCTATGTTGAATCCAATGAGTGGTCACTCGAGCTGCAAAGGTCGTTGACCAGTTTCATGTATTTCCTGAAAGCACACTCTGACCTCGAACACCCGTGTAATGAAATCGTAAACAACATAACTTGTGCCACACTTTTCCGTAATCGTCCAACAATGAGAGAACCTTTCTCACTGCGCGTTAGGAACCTCAGCGAAGAAATGGCTGTCCCACTTCTCGAAAACCTTTTAATGGCTCCAGCCAAGCTAGTACCACCGTGGCTGTGGGAGCTGATAGATTGTGACACGTCTTTTGTAGAAGTAACAAAGAACGCCCCGGAAATACACATAAAGTCACACTTCCTAGAACTTCAGTCAAAACACTCATGTCCAGAATTTTACACTGACGCTTCAAAGTCGCATGCCGGCGTTTCTTATGCTGCAATCGGTCCCTCCTTTTCGGAATCGGGCTGCCTGCACCCGGAAACTAGTATTTTTACGGCAGAGGCCTACGCACTTTTGTTGGCTGCACGTCACATCAAGGAAATAAAACTAAAGAAGGGTATAATATTTACAGATTCATTAAGCGTCGTCAAAGCCCTAATTTCTCTTCAAAGAAACAGAAACCCAGTTTTCACTGAACTCTACTCAATCCTCTGCGCTTCGTACGCATCTCATCAACATGTCATAATATGCTGGGTACCTGGCCACAGAGGCATCGAGGGTAATACGCTCGCTGATCGCATGGCAACAACAGCACATACAAAACAAAGTAACTCTTCCATAGCTGTCCCTGTCATGGACCTAAAGCCTTTCTTGCGCAGGAAACTGAGGGGCCATTGGCAACGTACATGGGACACAGAAACACTAAATAAACTTCACGTCATTAAGCCAAACGTTGGCAACTGGCCACCAATAACGAAAATACGGCAAGTTGAAGTTATATTCTGCCGTCTCAGGATAGGCCACACCTATGGCACTCACTCCTACCTATTGGCCGGTGACGATCCTCCTGTTTGTAGTCAATGTGGTGAGACGCTTACGGTCCTCCACGTCTTGTTAGAGTGTAGGGGAATAGAAGTTCAAAGAAAGAAGTACTTTGCCCTGGCATACAGACGACACATTCCCCTCCACCCTGCAATGTTTATCGGCATGGAACCACTTTTTGACAATAAGTTAGTTTTAGCGTTTTTACGAGATGTAAGCACATTGCAAGTTATCAGTCCAAGGTATCGTAGCACATCCTCTCACTAGAGGATGCTGCTGCGATAGCAAATTTTTAAAGCACGTGCCTCCCAACCCTTGCTTTCAAGGGCGCACTGGTGAGGTACGAGTGCTACTGTCACTCACGCTTTTAGTACATCACCCTCGGGTAACAGAACATTTATCGTCATAGCATACGATATTAGTTATTCTCACCATTTTTATTCCTTTACATTTTACGCACTTTACAGCGACTACTTTTTAGGCCTCTCTACAGCCATGCCACATCTGTTTTTTTCCACACCTTATAATTCACTATTCATACCACTGACAAGCCATTATCATCGCCTTGGCGCTCTTTGGCCAAATCTGGCCCTTGCGCCAAAAAACTCCAACAATCATCATCATCATCTTCATGGAAAGCATTGAGGCCCACTCTACAAAGGATTGGCACTCCTAGGGCAGACCTTTCACTTATGTGGGGTAATCGGCACTTCTAATAAGGACTTTAATATTCAACCTGTAATGTACAACTATAAAACGCGTTATTTACAGCCTGATTAGAGTCACTGTCGCGCGTACAAACGCGGCTGTGGAAACGCTTCTCGGTGAGCGGCTGTACCAGAGCAGTGGCGCCAGAGCGGGCGCGAGGAGAACTAGGCCCGAGACGCCGTTTTGGTGCCACGCAAAGGGCCGCATCTTTGTTTTTTTTTTTTTTTTTTTTTTTTTTTTTTATCCAGCGGCCGTGGTAGTACTGTGGAAACGCTCGTCTAGCTAACGCTGTGACTGGGCTGCGTGTGCCGCGCAGGCCTGGCATTTTTGAAGTGAGTAGAGCGGTATTATAGTTTACACATGGTACTATTGGTCCGAAAAATCCTTCGGCATTCTGCGCGAGCGATGCATCCAAATCTAAAGGGGGCACAATCATGTCTTTAGTTCACAGTCGTTCACCTGTTTCCCTTTGCAACAATGTAGGCCTTTTCTCTGCAGAACGACATGCACCCTGCAGCCAGCCACTTATAGTGATGGTGGCGAGACCGCCGAGAGCATCTTTGAATCTATGGAGAATACACCGCCATCACCCTCAGGTGTTTAAAGTTTCATGGATTCTCCGTAGGAGCTACCAACGCCAGCAACGCCACCACCATTGGCAGAACGACCATCGGTAACCGGTAAACAAGAGGCTGCACGGAAGCATAAAAAAGGAGGAAAAAACGACAACTTTTAAGAGCAGCTGTTGTGCAGACTCGACAGCAAAATGTGAGAAAATGAGCTATTTCAATATCCATAGGCCTTAGCTTAGACAAGATGCCACGTAAGGTGGCACTGAAATGCAAAGCGCAAATAATGACACTGTGGCGGCACAGTGCGGCGCCGCTTCTGCGCCTGCGCGCAGCGTCGACGCTACTAAACCGAGCGCCAGCATGATAAGAACACTCGCGCCCGACAGAAGATGTAAACTGTGTGCGCTCCCGCAATCAAGCAGTTGCTGTTGTTATGTCTTTCGTGTGGACGCATTAAAGTTATGTGTACCCACATCTGGTGACCCGGAAAACGAGCTTACCGCACCGCCATGGCCGACCAGGAATCCCTCGCCGCTTATCGCCAACAAGTACATCTTCAAGAGAAACTTCAGGCCCAGCAACAGGTAATCAAGAACCAATAGCAGCAACTCCACGAACAGCAGCAATGCACCCAAAATGAACCGCACTCATCTGACAATTCTGCACAGCCGCGCTCGGGCCACGCCCTCCGAAGCTCTGCACCAGCGGCCACCGCCAACACGGACGTCTGTCGCGTCGCCGTCAAGCCCCCACCCTTTTGGGCAGAGTCGCCCGAGGTGTGGTTCGCTCAAGTCGAGGCGCAGTTTTCCCTGGCACGTATTACTCAGGACCGGACGCGCTACGACTACGTCGTCACCCACCTAGACTCTCGATACGCAGCTGAGCTCCGCGACGTACTCGCAAGTCCTCCAGCTGAAGACTGCTACCTGCACCTGAACAGGGAACTAATTCGGTGGCTTTCACCTTCAGAAGACGAGAAAGTACGTCAACTCTTTCAGCACGAAGCGCTCGGTGACCGCAAGCCATCGCAGCTCCTGCGCTTTATGCGTGCCCTCTCGGGTAGCACGCCTGTGGACGACTCCTTCCTCCGAATAATGTGGCTTGACCGTTTACCCTCTCACGCTCAGGCCATCCTCCAGGTTGAGCCGAATCTGCCGCTGGACCAGCTCGCCGAAATCGCCGACCGAGTCGTCGAAGCCTCTCCACCGCCACCACCCCTTTTCGTCCACGCCGCCGGCGCCCCACAGCCCACCCCCGAGCTCGCTAGTCGTATCGACGAAATCGCCCGTCAGGTGGATTCTATCTGGATCAACGCTCGACGTTGCGTCCCGGAAAACGCCCCCAAAGCCGCGGCCGAAACACCGATTCATCGCAAGGAAACGACGACGGCCGCTGCTACTACCATCGTCGCTTCGGTGACAGAGCCCGGAAATGCCAACCACCCTGCCCAGTTGGACGTCAGGGAAACTTAAACAGCAGCCCGTAGAGACGGCCGCGAGCTGCCAACTTAGACGCCGTCGCATTTTTATCACCGACCAAGTGAATAAGCGAAGGTTCCTCATTGACTGCGGTTCTGACATCTGCTGCTTTTCCCGAGCTTTCCTGCACGACAAGCGCCCTTGCACGTCGTTCGAGATAAGTGCGGCGAACCATTCAAGCATTAAGACCTACGGCGTGCTTCGCCTCAACATCAGCCTCAAAAACCTACGCCGTGAAGTCCCATGGAATTTCTTCATCGCCGACGTCGCAGAGCCAATCATCGGGTCCGACTTCCTGGCGTACTACCATCTTTTACCCGACTGCCGGCACGACCGACTTATTGACGCCACAAAAAGCATCTCCGCGCCGGGCCAACGCACGACCACCCAACAGCCCAGCGTTAAATCTTTCGCCGTTGAAGATCAATCGCCATACCACGCCATCCACGCAGAATTTGCCGACCTGACACGACCTAGCGGGCGTCCTCGAGAGGTACGCCACTCAACCGTGCACAACATCCGCACTACTCCAGGCCCCCCGATCTCTTGCCGCGCCCGTCGCCTAGCTCCGGACCGCCTTCGAATCGCCCAAGCAGAGTTTGAAGCGATGCTCCGCGAGGGTACCGCCCGCCGCTCGGAGGGGCCTTACACCTCACTGCTCCATTTGGTGCGGAAGAAGACGAATGGCTGGCGCCCCTGGGGAGATTATCGTGCCCTCAACGCCCGTACCATCCCAGACAGGTACCCCGTTCGTCATATACAGGATTTTGCCCACCGCTTACACGGTAGCAGCGTATTCTCAACTGTTGACCTGGTAAAGGCCTACACACAAATTCCTGTGAACCCAGATGACGTCCCGAAGACCGCGATCATGCCCTTCGGCTTATTCGAATTCTCTTTCATGAGCTTTGGCCTCCGCAATGCGGGACAAACCTTCCAACGCTTCATCGACGACGTAGTCCGCGGCCTAGACTTCTGTTTCGTCTACCTAGACGACATCCTGGTCTTCTCCCCCAACGAAAAGGATCACCGCCAACACCTTCACCAACTGTTTCAACGCCTCGACGACCACGGCTTACTCATAAACGTCCAGAAGAGCACCCTTTGCGCCCCCGTCGTCACGTTTCTTGGCCATCAAATTTCTTCAGAAGGGACTACACCCTTGCCTGACCGCATCTCGGCCCTTAAGAACTACGCGCGGCCTGTCACAGCGAAAGACCTCCGCCGTTTCCTGGGCATGCTCAACTTTTACAGGCGCTTCGTGCCTAAAGCGGCCGCATATCAGGCCCCTCTTCATGACGCGCTGGCTGGCCTACGAGGCAACCACCCTGTCACTTGGACACCACTTTTGACTCAAGCGCTCGAAGATTGCAAAACTGCCCTCTGCAACGCCACCCTACTTTCGCATCCCAAGTCAGAGGCTCCCTTGGGCCTTTTCACAGATGCTTCTAGCACCGCCGTCGGAGCCTCCCTGATGCAGCGAGTGGGCCAAAACTGGTGCCCGTTGGCATTTTTTTTCGAAGAAACTCTCTAGCCCAAAAACACCCTCGTCTACAGGCATCGCCGATGAAACTTCCGCCCCTGCGGAGACAACATGGCCACCCTACTACAGAGAACTCCTCGCCATCGACGAAGCGGTTCAACACTTTCGCCATATTCTCGAGGCACAGCACTGCACCATCTACACTGACCACAAACCTATCACTTATGCCTTCTCTCAACGACGCGAAAAACTTCCACCAGTCCAGCAGAACCAACTGTCCTTTATCGCCCAGTTTACCACCGACATCCAACACATCAGCGGAAAGGATAACGTGGTCGCGGATGCACTTTCACGCGTCTCTGCTGTCGAGCTGCCACCCGTTACGACTGACACCCTCGCCAACGCTCAGAAAACGGACGCCGAGCTCCAGCAGCTCCTGGAAAACGGCTCCTCTCTTCAACTTCAACAAGTCGCCATTCCTAGGTCGACGGACACTCTCTACTGCGACATATCCACCGGACGAGTGAGACCATATGTCCCTTCGCCGCATCGGCGCAGCGTTTTCAACCAGTTACACAACCTCAGCCACCCCGGCATCCGCGCTTCTACACGCCTTGTGGCTGACCGCTACGTTTGGCTCGAAATGCAAAGGGACTGCCGCACCTGGGCACCCACGTGCATTCCATGTCAGCGCGCCAAAATCACCTGGCACTTCACATCACCACTCGGGGCATTCCCCCTGCCGTCGGAACGGTTTCAACACGTCCACATCGACATCATTGGCCCCCTTCCACCAGTCGGGCCTTACCGCTACTGCCTCACCGCCATCGATCGGTACACTCGATGGCCCGAAGTATTGCCGCTCGAACGGATAACCGCAGAAGATGTCGCCTCGGCCTTCTTCACCGGCTGGATTTCCCGCTTCGGCACTCCTCGTCGCGTCACAACCGATCAAGGACGGCAATTCGAGTCCCAACTCTTCAGGCTCCATCGGGTTCGAGCGCTCACGGACTACCAGCTACCACCCCTGCGCCAACGGGATGGTTGAGCGGTTTCACCGACAGCTCAAGGCAGCCATCACGTGCCACCCTCACTCAACGCGGCTCGAGGCTCTCCCAGCCGTCGCTCTTGGTCTGCGCGCCACTTTCAAACCACCGGTTACGCACGTCGACTAACAGTCCGAAGTGGCGCAGAAAATCCGCCCCGAGAATGACGAATTTCACGTCGGCTACTATGAAGATCCACTGTAGCGTTCTCTGCAGGCCCAGACTGACGGTTAGGGAGCGCTTTCCGTACGTGGCGATGGCGTGTTGTTGACTACTTGCAGAGGCGATGTGTCCGGGTGCTTGCGGTCCGCGGGCGATGCTGCGAGTACGCTCACTTCGACGCCTGTATCGACGAGGAAGCGGAAGCCGGTCGGTTAAGAAAAAGGCTGTTGAGCGACGTTCTTGCATGGCAGAAGCGCTGGCCGCCCTCAGCGCCTGCCCGGGTGTTTCCCGAGAGCTCGCAGGGTGATACGCATTTGCGTGCAGCACTGCCGAACTTGCGATGGTACCAACATAGTTTTTGGCGTTTCATAGGCGACTGCGGAGCACTCTGAGTGGTTGACCGTGACGCGGTATGGAGGGCGGCCATGGAATCCACGAGACGCGAGATTTTGTTCTTCATCTCTTGAAGATCCTCATGTGGAGACGGTTCGCTTGTGACGGCCGCGACAAGATGTGGGAGCTACCGCCTTGAGCTTGTCGGCTAATTCGGCAAGTTTGGATAGATCGTTCTCATTAGAGACAGTCATGACCATTTTCACGTTCGGGGGGATTTTCTGTGGAAATATATCTCGGAGCAAATTCCTGTCAGGACCGTCCACTTTGCTGCCCAATATAATTGCTGCATATGACGCAGCAGCTGGCTTGGCATTCTGTCGCTGAGGTTGGCTTAATGAAGAAGCTGTTGTAGCCGTTGGCTTTCGGAGGGCGTGATCCTGCGAATGAGTGTTGTCTTCAGCGCCTCATAAATGCTGTCTGCTGGTGGGGAAAGCAACAGGTCTCAAATTTCGCTAGCGGTTGATGGGGACAGACTGCTCACCACATAATGGTATTTCGTGGAATCTGCTGTGATGCGCTGTGCAGGGAATTGTTATTCTACCTTAATACACCACAATACAGGATCCGCAGTCCAAAATGGAGGCAGTTTGACGTCGACGCCGGAGAGGGTCGGAATTTCGGTTCCTTGAGGTGTGTCCATATCCCTTGCTGCTCGTCTGGGTCACCAATGTTGTGTGGGACGCGAGTGTGGCTGGAAATCAGCAGATAGAAGCGAGTAGTGCGTCCCTGAAGAACAAGCAACAACTAACTTTAATTTCCTAATCGTACAGCCTCTACGGCTTGGTTGCGCACCCTCGCACCACTTCCCCTTCCCGCACGCAACGCGGTAAGATTTCACCGAGTCAAAGATGGGAAAGGGTGTCTGGCTGCTGCTGTGCGACCGTGAGACCGCCCCAAGAGCATTCAGGGACTGGCAGTATCCGGTAAAGAAGCTCTCCTGATTGCCCTCTGGCGACTTGCATATACTAATAGGTGGTGCCATTTAGAAGACGTTTTCGGGAGACATACCTCCGTGATGAGCAGCATAGTCGCCTCTGTCGTCGGCAACATTGTCACAACCTTCGATCACCTGCTGTCGTTTGAATAACCTCTGTTTCCCATCTCTAGCTCGTCCGACTCGACTCCTCCTATTGTTAAGATTGCTCTTCTGTCAGATAGATAGTCTGAAGTTTTGAAGCTGTAGTTTTTTGTCTGGCTTCGGAATCATTACGATTTTTGCCGTTTTCCACTTTTTGGGGATTTTGCCTCTCTCCCGCCATATGGTCATGTATTTTGTGATAGCTTCAATATACTCGTCATCCAGGTTACGAAGAATCTTGTTGGTAACTCCGTCGGGCCCGGGACATATTTTGTGCGGAGGTTTTGAATAGACCCTTGTACCGCTGCCACGGTAAAAGGACCATCGAGTGCTTCGTTGTAGGCCCCTGCATATGTCTCGAGATCGTCTTTAGGGTTCGATCCTATGTATTTGTCTAGGATTTAAAGAAATCCCTGTCTGTACCACGGTAATTAGTATTATCTTGTTTAGGTTGTGCTTTGTGTCGTCTTGATCTTACCAGGATAATCATCAGCCTATATTTATGTCCACTGCAGGACGAAGGCCTCTCCCTGCGATCTCCAATTACCTCTGGCTTGCGCTAGCTGATTCCAACTTGCGCCTCCGAATTTCCTAACTTCATCACTCCACCTAGTTTTCTGCCGTCCTCGACTACGCTTCCCTTCTCTTGGTATCCATTTTGTAACTCTATGGTCCACCGGTAATCCATCCTACACATTAGGTGGCCTGCCCTGCTCCACTTTCTCCGCTTAATGTCAACTAGAATATCGGCTTTCCCCATTTGTTCTCTGATCCAAACCGCTCTTTTCCTGTATCTTAACGTTAGGTCTAACATTTCTCGTTCCATCTCTCTTTGTGCGGTCCTTTTTCTTGAGCTTCTTTGTTAACCTCCAAGTTTCTGCCCCATATGGTAGTACCGGTAGAATGCAGTGATTGTACACTTTTCTTTTCAACGACAGTGGTAAGCTCCCAGTCAGGATTTGTTAATGCCTGCCGCAAGCACTCCAGCCCAATTTTATTCTTCTATAAATTTATTTCGCATGATCAGGGTCCCATGTGAGTAATTGACCTAGATAAACGTACTCCTTTACAGACTCTAGAGGCTGACTGGCAATCCTGAATTCTTGTTTCCTTGTCAGGCTATTGAACATTATCTTTGAATTCTGCATATTAATCTTGAACCCCACTCTTACACTTTCTCGGTTAAGGTCCTAAATAATTTGCTATAAGTCGTTCCCATTGTTGCTAATTAGGACAATGTCATCTGCAAACCGAAGATTGCTGAGATATTCGCCGTTGATTCTCACTCCTAAGCCTTCCCAGTCTAACAGCTTGAATAGTTCTTCTAAGCATGCAGTGAATAGCATTGGAGAGATTGTGTCTCCTTGCCTGTCCCCTTTCTTGATAGGTAACTTCAGGCGCGGATCCAGGGGGGATGTCCGGATGCCCTGACCCCCCCTCAGATTTCTGCATCGCCCCCTCACTGACAGGGGGATGGTCCTGTCGCAAAAAAAATATGACCACTAGCATTCTTCAAAAGTATTTTTCGCGAGTACCAGTGGTATCAGCCATGTAGAAGTAAAGCTAGCTCGCTCAAAAGCTTAGTTGTATTCCGTAGGAATGTGGTGTCGGGAAGTTGCCGTAGTTATTTTTTCTCATGAACACCTTGGACCTCCTGGCGCCTGCCGTGCCTTACTCGTCCCGTCGGTGGCGTCGAATGAACGAGGGGACGTCCCTTTTGCCAAGCACGCCAAGGTCCGCTCGAGCGCCTTCGCGCCTGATTAACTTAGTTTCCCACTGGGGGTGTCAACGGTTGCCTCATTGCCTGTCATCGGTTCCGCGACCAACCCGCCTAATGAAAGAGATCTCTCGCTGAAGTGTTCATATATAAATAATAACTAACAGCTAAACTAAGAACTACGCATATGCAACTTTTCTTTAACTGTAGCACTCATTGTGATCACAGTTATACGTTGACAATATCCAGTACGAGCACAGTGCAGTTCGTACGCTACAAGTTTTTCATTGTAACTTCGCAGTTTTATTGTCCTACATTAAGCATAGGAGGCTCAAGCCCGCTGGATCCGTTTATCTGAGTGGGCGTTCTAGCGGAGCGGGGCGAAGCCTAGAGCCGCGGCTGCGAAGTGGGGGAGCGTGACGTCAGCGGCCAACGCCAGTGCGCGGGCCTAGGATGGCGTCGCGTGGTTAGAGAAACGGGAGCAGATGCGCGCCTTGTGTAAAAGGATGACGTCGCGTAGGAAACAAAACATGAAGACGCTGGCTCGCGCTCTCGGCTACTACGCCACATCGTTATTCTTGTAGGTGGCGTCGTGAGTCTTCATACGCGGTGATTCGCATATCGTAAACAACCAGCATAGTGGTTGCTGCGCTGGAGCGGAGCGTTATGCCCGTATTTAAGAACGTTCCTCTAGTCAACACACCACCACGACTCAAGAGAGAAGATAGCACCGCCATCCCTCCACAGAAGTGGTCACAGAGCTTCATGATCATTCACGGGAATTCTTGAGACTGGTCGCGTCTTTATCAGTCGAGAAGCGGCGCTGTGCTCAACAAGGTAGAGTGGAGTAAGAGCTTCGAGTCGAGGGCTGTTTGAGAATACGGGAGTTAGTCCTCCAAAGCAAACGAAGCTGTCTCAGCCGAACACAAAGAATCTCCTTAAGGAAATCAAGGTGTCCCAACAGAACTCCAAAGACGGACCCGTGCTTACGCATTTATAACGAACCTGCAAAAGATCATCCCAAATTTTATTTTAAGAAACAATACAGGCTAGATATAGCGGGTGTTCAAAATTAGGCTTTATGACTTTCTTAAAATTATGCACTGGGAGGCACATGCAGACCACCTGCGCAAATCTGGTATGTGGCCAGGCGGACACAAAGTGAGATGATAATTATCGCTGTCAGCAGCCCAATTAGCCAAAATTGAATAATTAACTTTTTATTGACTGCAGTAAGTGTGTATGTTTGTATTCAAAAGTTAGAGGCAGTCGTGTTTCTACACAGTTTCACTTGAAAGAATTCTTCTAGCGTGTCTTTGTTCCGAGATATCCAACTCCAAATTTTAATGGTCGTTCGCATGATTACGCATGCAAGAGAGTGAGGATCGGCGCAATAAGCTCCTCCCTGATGTGACGCGGCTGTTGCGTGCGGCGTTTAGTCTGACAACGGGGCGGAGGCATTGGCAAAGATAATAACTGTCCACCTTCCCCTCACGGCTGGCGAAATGAAAAAAAAAAATCTACGAACCCGTAACCGCTGTCGTAACACGCGACCGCGCAGCCGGCAAAGATGGCGGCAGCTGCCATGCCGAGATAATGGCGCGAGCGGAGAAGCCGGAGGGCAGTACGCGTGCGTAATGGTGACTAGATGACCGGGCATGGTCGTTGCCTGGCCTACGCAAATAAAGAGACTGCTGATTTCCAAGTATTGTAAGTTTTATTGAAATCAAGAGCAACAACTGCACCATCAATAGCAGAAACCTTTTTAGCTATGCTAACGAATATTTCATACTGCCGCTTTAAGTTTGGTGTTGTCATGCACAAATCTCATGACAACATTCCACCCATCAAGATGTCAATGCCCTAAACATGTCCAAAATGCCTCCCTTCCACAGCAACGCAAGGCATAAACCGCTCTCGCGTCGACTCGATAACTCTGCGCAGTACGACAATTGAAATTTGGAGTCGGATATCTCGGAGCACGCGGACACGCTAGAATAATTCTTCCGACCGATACTGTTTAGAAACACGACTGTCTCTAAGTTTTCAATAGAAACATACCCACCTACTGCAGTCGACAAAAATAATTGTTCAATTTTAGTTAATTCGGCTGCTCACAGCGATAATTATCATCTCACTTTGTGCCCCCCTAGACACATAACTTATTTGCACAGGTGGTCTTCGCGTGCCTCCCAGTGCCTAATTTTAAGAAAACCATAAAGCTTAGTTTTGAACACCTTGTATTATCAGGCGCAGCCGCCAAGCACATGGTTGTATTGGGTAACGTCCTTCTCCTATAAGCTTGGAGAAACCGATACCTGGCTTCGCTACAGGTCTTCTTCCTCTTTCTGGGGTTTTACGTGCCAAAACCAATTCTGATTATGAGGCACGCCGTAGTGGAAGGCTCCGGATAAATTTTGACCACCTGGGGTTCTTTAACCTGCACTACAACGCAAACACACGGGCGTTTTTGCATTTCGCCTCCATCGAAATGCGGCCGCCGCGGCCGGGATTTGCTCCCGCGATCTCGTGCTCAACGCCTGAGCTGACTGAGCCACCACGGAGGGCTACAGGTGTTGCTCTAGCCGTATAAAACGCGTGCTTATCGTGAGCAAAAACGGTAAATTTTGGTAAATAAGAAAGACTACTATCATCATCATCATCATTGACAGAAGCTGACCCCCCCCCCCCCCCCCCCTAGAAAAAACCTGAATCCGCCCCTGGGTAACTTTCTACTTTTCTTGTGGAGAACTAAGGTTGCTGTGCAATCCTTGTAGATATTTGCCAATATATTCATGTATGCATCCTGTACTCCTTGGTTACTTAATGCCTATATGACTCTATGACTGCCTCTAATGAACCAAATGCTTTTTGATAATCTGTGAAAGCCATGTAGAGAGGTTGATTGTACTCTGCAGATTTCTCTGTTACCTGGTTGATAACATGGATATCATCCATCTTCGAATATCCCTTACTGAAGCCAGCCTGTTCTCTTGGTTGGCTGAAATCAAGTGTTGCCCTGATTCTACTTGAAATTACCTTGGGGAATATTTTATACAATACTCACAGCAAGCTAATCAATCATTCAATCAAGTTTATTTTCACTCTGTAAAAGATACAGATAGAAGGACTGTGACAAAAAGCTGTTTGTCAGAACAGCTTGACTAGGTCACAGCTCCATTGAAAAATTTGGGTCTATAATTCTTCATTTTTTTAACGTCTCCCTTCTTATGGATGAGTATAATGTTGGCGTTCTTCCAGCTTTCTGGTACACTTGAAATCGTGAGTATGATATCTCCTCCATCCTTGATTAAATCGACTGTTATTCCATCTTCTCCAGCAGCTTTTCCCCTGGTCATGTCCTTCAAGGCCCTTCTAACTTCAGCGATAGTTACAGAAGGGGCCTCTGTACCCTGTTCATCACTATTTCGAATGAAAGTAGCTTCGCTGACCTGTACAGTGCTCTGGGCACTGTACAGGTCAGTATAGAATTTTTCCGCTGCTTTGAATATGTCCTGCAAATTGCTGATGATAATACCCTTCTTATCTTTGAGTGCATACATTTTGCCTTGTCCTATGCCTAGTTTTCTTCTTACTGATCTCATGCTGCATCCATATTTTACTGCTTCCTCAATCTTTTCCGCGTTATAATTTTGGATATCCCTTACTTTTTTCTTGTTGATCACTTTCGACAGTTCAGCGAATTCTATCTGACCTCTCGAGTTTGACACTTTCATGTATTGCTGTTTCTTTATTAGGTCCTTTGTGACTTCGGAGTGCTTACCTACTGGTTGCCTTGGTGCCTTACCTCCCACTTCAATGGCTGCTTCTGAGATAAATCTAGTTACGGTTTCGTTAATTACCTCTATGTTGTCTTTATCTTCCTGTTTTAAAGCTACATATTTGTTCGCGAGCACCAGCCTGAATTGGTCTGCTTTTACCCTTACTGCATCTAGGTTGGCCTGTCTCTTCATGACTAACTTTACTCTTTCTCTCTTGAAATTGAGAGAAATCCTAGACCTCACTAACCTATGGTCACTGCACTTAACCTTACCTAACATTTCTACATCTTGCACTATGCTGGGATGGGCAGAGAGTATGAAATTAATTTAATTCCTTGTTTTTCCATTAGGGCTTTTCCAGGTCCACTTCCTGTTGCTGCGCTTCCTGAAGAAGGTATTCATTATTCGGAGCCTATTCATTTCCGCGAATTCTACCAACACCTCTGGTGTTCCTAGAATCGATGCCGTATTTGCCAATTGCTTGCTCGCCAGCCTGCTTTCCCCCCACTTTTGCATTTAGGTCGCCCATGACTACATATACTTAGTTTTCACCTTTCTCAGTGCTAATTCAACATCTTCATAAAACTGTTATATTTCTTCTTCATCGTGACTGGAGGTTGGGGCGTAGGCTTGTACAATCTTCATTCTATACCTCCTATTCAGCTTTATTACGACGACTGCTACCCTCTAATTATTCCTGCAAAATTCATCAATGTTGCCTGCTATGTCCTTACGGACTAGAAATCCTACTCCGAATTCACTCCTATCTGCAAGGCCTCTGTAGCAGAGGACGTGCCCGTTAGTCAGCACTGTATAAACCTCACCAGTTCTTCTCACCTGACTAAGGCCAATAATATTGACACTTACACATGTTTATCTTTCGCCGGTGGCCGCTTTCCACCGGCTAACAAATGTTAAACGTTATCGCTCGGCGCAGGACGCGGCTGTATCGGAAGTTTCTAGAACGTTATCGATGCTTCTTTTCGTTGCCTGTTTTCACCAACGCTTATGTTATCTGATTGTGTGACCGACACGAATTGTCTAGAACTTTCTGGAAGACACGCGGGCATCAGGGATTAATCTGGAACCTTCGATGACTCAGGTATAAAAGCCGACGCGCCGCGCCGCTGATCAGATTTTCGACGATCGCCGACTGTGTTCGCCGCTATCGTTGTGCTTTGAGTGTAGCTTGCTTTTGTAGGCCCAATAAACAACCAGTTTCGTCATACACAGTTTTACGACTGTTTCCTTTACCGTCACTACTACATGACAATATCCCAGGCAATACCTGATAATTCTTCAAAAAGCCCTGCTAAGCTAGCCTCACTCGATAGGGTGCGCGGGTTGAACGTTGCCAGAGAGAGATAAAACTTTATTTTGTCTATGATGGGGTCTGGGGGCGGCGGGGGTTGGGAGACTAACCCCCAGGCCTCCCCTTCCTCAGACGCCGGCTAGCCCTTGTTTTCTGGCGGCGTCTTCGGCCATCCGGACGGCCCAGAGCTGCTCTTCTGGGTCCAAGCTGAGCAGCAAAGTCTCCCACTGCTCGGCCGTAGTTATGACGTGTGTAGTGTTAGTGCGGTGAGTGTTGGTGGGTGTAGCTTTCGGGCATGCCCAGATGATGTGATCGAGGTCAGCGCGGGCCTCGCAGGCCTTGCAGAGTGGGGAGTATGCATCGGGGTAAATTTGGTGGTATAGCACGGGGTTTGGGAAAGTGCGCGTCTGAAGTAGTCGCCAAGTGGTGGATTGAGATTTATTCAGTGTTTTGTGTGCTGGTGGGTAGCGTAATCGCTCTCTGCAGTAGTGGAGGAGGATTTCTCTGAATGTGACCATGCGGTCGCGCGCGTGTCCGCGGTGCATAACTTAGGGCTCATCAGGACTGGAAGATGCAGGAGACGGATGATGCGCCTGGTGTGCGAGAGCTCGGGCGGCATCGTGGGCGGCTTCGTTTCTAGCCAGACCCGAATGACCAGGGGCCCAGATGATCTGTACGCGGCGTTGCCTTGAGGCGGGAGTGTCGGAGAGTATTTTCTATACTTGGGGTGCTATGAGTCCTCTTGTGTAGTTGCGAATGGCCGTTTTTGAATCGTTGATGATGTAGTGTGTATTGGTAGAGGTTGCCAGGTTCATTTTCCATTGGCGGCCTGTCCGGACCCAGAGATTTTTAGCACCCTCTGTCGCGTAGCAGGTCTCATGCAGCCTTGGTCATGTGCTCCGCAGCTGCTGGGGACTGAGAGCCATGGTTTAATTGCAGGAATTATGAGGATCAATTGGATGTCTAAGAATATTCTACGTTGCGGGGAGACCAATTGTAGATAAATTTCTTCGCCCGTGCTGTACCAGTTCTGTCTGGTTAGTTGGTTCGCGTAATTTTCTATGTGCTGATTTAGCCTTGCGAGGCGCGTTCGTAAGTTACGATTTAACTTTTGTTTGCTCAATCCTATTTGCGGGCCTTGCTTCGCTTCCCACATGTGCAGGAGCTTCGCGTCGGCCTCCTTTATCCCTGCTTCCTCGTGTATTGTCTTAGTTGCCTGGTCGACACATTTGTGCAGCTGTTCAACCCAGGATTCAGTATCTTCAATGTCTTTTGGGTTGCTGCTGTTTTCTTGGAATTCGCGTTCAGCCGTTCTTAGTTTCCTGAATTCATTTCATTCGGTGATTCTAATTTGCTTGCCTTCTCTCGACTTAGCTGGTCCTGCAACTAGTGTGGTCGCCACTATGTAGTGGTCACTTCCTAGGTTTTCCTGAACATTTAGCCATCTCGTATCAGCGTTAGTATTCTTTACAAATGTCGAATCTGGCGTTGTGTCCGTACACACGCTGCTCCCCAGCCTGGTGTTATGTGCCGTTTCGGTTGTAAGGGTAAAACCCTCTCGCTGAACGTCCTGCAATTAGGCGTTTCCCCTTTACCGTTTGCAACTTGTAGCCCCAGGCGGGGTGGCACGCATTGAAATCTCCTGTTGTAATTAAAGTTGTAATTAAATTTAGTGCCTTCCGGAAAAGACTCGCGAAGCTATGTTTTTTCTTTGGATTACTGTATACGTTGAATACGAAGAGACTGTTCTTGTTCCTGTTTTTGTGAAAAACAGAAACAAGGAGCAAACAAAAACGTGGTCGATGGATTCCAAGCCTATATCATGTCGGATGACCGGTAGATAGCGTCAGACCAGTGTCGCAACGACAGGCTTGTTGCAGGCGCGTAGCCAGGGGGGGGGGGGGGGGGGGGGGCTGATGGGGCTTGAGCCCCTCCCCGAAATTTTTTCGTGCCGGCATGCACCGCCGACCAAAACTACCACCGACGCTGGGAATAATAATAATAATAATAATAATAATAATAATAATAATAATAATAATAATAATAATAATAATAATAATAATAATTTGTTTCCCATGAAAAGAATTACATGGTGGGGTTCTGGATAAAAAGTCGTACGCTGGCAACTTGACCAGCCCAAAAACCCATCAAAGGCAACAGAGGGCGTCGGGCGCTCACATGTGAGTAAACAGATGGGAAGGTATCAATTTACAAAAACAGGAAGAAAAATAGGGGAAAAAAACATAACATAGCACTATATTCAGTGCAGAATAAACTAAAGCAAATAAAGGGGGGGAAAGTCATAGAGTATTGCATATGAACAAACTCATTAAACAACAAGGATTAGTTTGAAAGTAGTTGTGCAGGCTGCATAAGGACAGAAGGTCCTTTTCTCGTAAGGCGAGGTTATTGAGTAAAGTCAGAAGTGTATGGCGAAGCATTTGTTGACCATAATTCGTTCTTGAGTGCGGATTGTTCCATTGTTCAGGTGTCCTAGTGTCATAGGCTGCGACATGTTCGTGTAGGCGAGCTATGTTCAATCATTCTGCATTCTGTCTACAATGTCTTTTTCACGCTCGAAAGACATTTTGGCACGAACATTGCGAACTCGGGCTGGATTCATGGCACCTGGGGTGGATTTCGAAGCACCTGGGGTCACGCAACGCAAGGAGCCCCATCCGAGCACAAACTTTCAAGGGCTTTTCGATAGCGAGCGGGCGCGTTGCGGCATGTCGCAGCGGCCGCGGTATCTATGGAGTGCATGGATTGCAATTCCGAAACTGTATGGGTGTAACGTTCTCATAAACTTTTGACGCGAAAGGTGCACTGACATTTCCAAAGGCGTGCTTTAAAAGATTTTCAATTCTGGAACTTTATGGGGTTAATGCTGTTATAAACTTGGACCAACATGCGTGCACTGGAGCCCTCGTGCCCAAGCCGTTCCAGAAATAAAAGCACGCGCTCGCAATCTTCCACTCGCACGAAAATACTAAATATTACCGTGACTGTGAGCTAGCAGCCGATAATTTTCTTCAAACATTTTCAGGACGCGTGCCGAATGTGATCGATCAGCTGGACCAGGGCAGGCAAAGTAAAATTTGAGAAAACAGGAGAAAGGAAATGGCCTATTACTGAGGAAATTCTTCTTGCGGGCTACAAAGTCTGGCTCTCGTTGGCCACAGGGACAGTGGTCCTATGGATTTAAGCATAGGCCCCGCTGAAAATACAGGTATTTTCAGAGTGCTTCTTCGCATGCGAGCTGATTGTGGAGATACATATCTGAAGAACCATTTGGAAAGTTGCCCCAGTAATGCCTCGTATTTAAGCCCAGATGCACAAAACTAAATTATAGAAATTTGGGGCGAAATTATCAAAGAAAGCCTAGTTGCAAAAGCAGGCTGCTTCTCCATACGTCCTGACGCAACGACGGACATCACTGGAATCGAACAGCCTACTGTTTGTGCAAGGTACCTAAACAAGGATGCCAACGACATCGAAGGAGTGTGTTTAGGTTTTAGCACCGGAATAGATGCCCTCTCCCTTTGCGATTGCAGGTTCTATGTAAATGTGTACAAACTGTTCCCGATTCTAGTCACCCTTCCAGTGACCACTGCCAGCGCAGAGAGAATATTTTTTAACAAGAGTTTACTAAGGAACTACTTGCGCTCTACAATGTCTGTGGAACGCATGGTTAGACTGGTGCTTCTATACACCCACAGAGACGTCGGCATCAACGTGTCCGAAGTCATTGACCGCTTCGCTCAACTTCCCCGCCGAGAGAAGTTTGTCCTTCAGATAGCGAAGCAGGAACATTCAATGCAAATAAGAAGCTCTGTTCCTTCGCGTCCATAATCTCGTAATTATGAAAACGTAGGACTGTTCGTTAGCTTTTAAAACCGCAGAAATTTTAGCCGTTTATTCTAGCAGTTAGCATCATGATCAAAATTAGCATGCGAATACGAAAATTAGGAGGACATCAATAACCAATGTTGACCGACCTTGCTCATTGAAAGCCCGGCCCACGCGGCGTTTGCCAAAAACACACTCGGATATTGGGTAGTAACTTGCCGCATCATATGTGGCTTTCGTTTGTCCTTTTCTTTCCTTTTTAGCTACCTGCTTTTACTTCTTT
Source organism: Dermacentor silvarum (assembly GCF_013339745.2). Classification (NCBI taxonomy): domain Eukaryota; kingdom Metazoa; phylum Arthropoda; class Arachnida; order Ixodida; family Ixodidae; genus Dermacentor; species Dermacentor silvarum. The sequence goes on along the minus strand of NC_051164.1, from coordinate 2,673,002 downwards.
TTTGAAACGAAGCAAAACCATCCTTTCATTTTTGGTGCAGAATAATTGTTGCCGCTGTGCAGGCAGTTAAATTACACATTTTCGTACTGATTTCTGCATTATTCCTCTATTATTCTACCTGTATGGTGCTGTCGCGACCGCTGCATGGCCCCAGTACATATCACGATTTCTGCGATCATAGTTTTGTTCTTGCCTAGATCATCTGTCTTTCTGTGCGCCAAGTTTACTATCTCTGACTCCGCAACGTGTTTATTTGTCTTGTTTGACGCATAATATACAGTGACGTTTGCTTAAATACGTAAATTTATTGGAGACTTAGACGTATACTTAAATATCTTGTTGCGAGGTGTTGTGTATACAAGCAGTGAACTTTGTTTCCAGCGACTCTTTTTTCCGCTTTAGCGAGTTGTATCTTCGCATTTGTATATTCCATTCTATCTTCGCATTTCTAATGCATATTTTGCAGAGCTCCTACTTTTATGTGACTTCCACAGATACGAAGATGAGAGGATTGCCCTTCGAACGGCTTTGGGGCACTTAGACGACAGGCCTTTTACACAGGAAAAGATCTTGGGCGCGTGGCCTCGTGCGTCTGCTGTGTGCAGGGCTACAAAGGCGCTGCTGTGTTTTTTGAAGTGCGCAAGCCTGTATGACCGCTTGTGACGAAACTCAGCGATGAACGCTTAACTGTAAATGTGCAACGTGTGAACTTCTCTCTTGCTTCTCTTTCAATCCCTTCTCCCCCTTCCCCCGTGCAGCGTAGCCTACCGGGCTCAGCATGGTTAACCTCCCTGCCTTTCCCTTATGACTTCTCTATCTCTCTCTCCTACTTTTTATTTCTACTCACTGTTGCGAGCATAATATCGGCGTAATTACAATACACGACCGGTAACATCTGCTCCTGCGCAATCCATTGCAACGAAGGACAGCGTCATTGAGGTTTTTTGCTGGCCGTTGCATATGTTCAAAAATGTAAACAAGGTTCTTGAATGACGAAGATTCATCAAAATATTTGTCCTCAACTTATTCATTTCATGGCCTTTACGTTCTTCATATCAGCTGTATACACTGCTTTGCTGGTTTCGAACTGATATAGTTCTAATGTCCGTGTGATATTTTCTTTTCTTATTAAATAGACAAAAAAAAAAACGCGGCCGCATCGATATCAGTTATTTCTGCCAGAATTTTGAGGGCATCCGAATATATCCTTTTAAGAAAAAATACATATTTTACTTCACAGTGCGTAGCGTTCAATAATTCGTTTGCAGCATCTAATATACAATGGCATTGGCAATGCAGTTATTCTTCATGTATTTGATCCCTCGACAACTTCTATAAGGAGGAGGCCGCGCTTTAACCTGAGCCCCCCCCCCCGAACAAAATTTCTGGCTACGCCACTGGCTTGTTGTTAGTTGCATCCGTATTGGCCAGGTCTCCTTGGCAGAGTGTTTTATATCCCGATAACTTGGCAGTGCATCCGGTTTCTTTTAGGCAGATTGCGTCAGGCACTGTGCCCGTAACGTTATTATCTACAAACTGTTTCAGGTTTCCTGGTTTCCTACCAAACCCGCGATAGTTACACTGCCACATTGTATAAGTGTTATTAGTAGCCATGGCAATGTTATTGGCTATCCTTCGTCACCTATTTACTTCAGCTGCGGTTGGCCTAAAGTATTGTTTTTGGGTCTTAATGGGACCGACGTGTCCCGCCATGCCTTCCGTATTCATGGTTATTTCTAATACAGCAAGTCTGGCATGAATATTGCCCATGTATTTGCCCATCATTGTTTCTATGCTTGCATTTATCCTTGCACAAATGGAGTTACTAAGAATTTCTACTTTGCGATTCGTCTACTCATGAAGTAATTGTAACTTGTCATTAAGAATCTTTTCGTCTATATAATGTGGTAGTGGCGGCTTGGCTGCTACCTGATATTTCTGTGTTATTTCAGCACTAGCCCTCCTTTTCATGCGAGGGGGTGCGGAATCTTGGTTAGCGTTAGCTACATGCCTCTTCTCTTGACACTATTGGATATGTGGGCTCGGCAACTTATTGTTGTCATCTATCTGCTCCTTGTTTCTTAGCTTAGTAATCTCTTCCTCAAGTAATTTGTTTTCTTCTAGCGAAAGATGTAAAAGCTTTTTGAGTTTAGCCAATTCTGCTTGTACTTCGGCTAGTACATCGTTTTCCGTATGCTGTGTGGAACTATGGGAGACTGTTCTTGCCAAGCTCACCTTATTTATTTGGTCTTCTCCATGCGACGCCTCGGTTTTACCGTTCCTTTATTGGGACTTGGACCTGGATCTTGACCAGGATCTGGACCTGGACCACTGCCTCAACGGTTATCTGATGAAATGGGTAGGTGGGAGAATGACTCTGATCATTACCTTCCTGTCTTTAATATGCCGGGACTGTTGTTGGCTTTGCCCTCGGCGAGCCGTTCTCGTGCTTTCTTCTTCTCGAGTTGCCGCTTTTTCAAGAGAAATCGGACCTGGTAGCACTGGCTGCATCTTTTATCTCATGTGCGGTGGTCCTTGCTACATAGGGCGCACTTAGGGTCACAGCTATGGCTCTCCGGCGGCTTCTTGTATCCGCAGTCCGTGCAGATTTTCTTTTCAGGCGCCGGGCAGATGTCAGTTCTATGTCCCAGTCTGCCACAAGCTCCACAGATCTCGTTTTTCTTTTTGTGCAGGTTGCACTTCTATTCGGCACCCCTGTTATATACAAAGTATGGAACTACATCTTTGAAGATTGTGACTTTATATACGGATGTGGTCTTGCCCATTCTTCGTTCTTGTAGTATTGTCGGGTTCCGTATGTTTATCAGGCTGTTAGTAATGTCCTCTTCGCTCTCTGCTTCTGGGAGGTTTGTATGACTCCTTTCGCATTGTCTTCAGGTCACGATGCGTATGCCGTTATTTCGCATCTCTTTCCTTGGATGAGGATTGCTTTTGTGCCGTTGTGTCTTGTAAAGCGCGCCATGCCTGGCGTGCTGATTATTAGCATGTTCTTGGAGTTGCTTGCGCGTAGTTTGTCTATGATGGCGTCGTTGATGTGGATCCCGGCTGCGTTCAGGATTCCGTACCTTAGAGACCGTGACTTGCTTTGGAGACGTTCTGTCCTTCCGTGGGTCGTAGAATAATTTTGATGTCGTCTTTCGGTAATTATAGCTGCGGCAGTGCTTGTGGTTGTTTGCGATGACATGGCCGACCGCGTGCGGCTTCCCTCTGTTCTGTTTCCTTGTTCTCGTTGTCTTTTCCAGCAACGACGCTGAGGTCCTCCAGAATCTCGGCTCTTCTTTGACGGTGGCTTTCCATGCATCCAGCATCTGCCTTTAAGTCTTCAGGCGAAATGATTTCGCCTTCTACCTCCACCTCCATGCTTCCGTTGTGGCTTACGTTGTTTTGCTGCTGTTTGTTGCACTGTCGTGGGAGCTTCTTCTTCGAGCGCAGCTGGTGCGGGCTTCCAAGCTCCCCAGAGTGCCGCTCGCCGATGGCGATCCTGCTGGCCCGCTTGATCCAGAACATCGGCTGCAGAACTCTTCGTGGTGACCTGATTTTCAGAAAACTTGTATCCGCAGGTTCTTTGCACCTTTAGACACACTCTTACCTAAACATTGTTGCGATATCCTCGGAAATGCCGCCGCAGTTAGAATAAAATCGCGAGGCCCATGTAAGGTGCGATCGCTCCGCGCGTTCGTTGTCATCGTCCTCCGAGAGAAGTGTAATTCTACGCGGGACTGATGAGCGGCAACGGAGCCAGCTGTGGAAGAAGACGACGATGACGAACGTGGGAGCAGTGGCACGAGCGCGTTCGCGGGGTTGCGCGCGAACGAGGCAGCTGTGGAAGAACACGACAAAACTCGAGCCATTGCTGATTATGATAGTGTTCGGCGTACAAGCTACAGGCGGGCGAATCGGCTAGCCACATACAGCTTCGCTGTAAAAGCTTTTGGACGCACTTCCCGACTTCGCAACTTACGCAGCAATTTTGCCTTTAAGGCGAATAAACAAGACTGAATGGAACTGGACGGTTTTGGTGTCCTGTGTTTTTATGTACACGAAAGAGCTGAATTCGAGTACTCTTGACCAGGAAAAGAGAAAGCACCATACGACTAGCGTGCAGAGAAATAGGGCTGCGGGAGCGTTAATGGCTCACTGGATTTTGCAGCGTAGCTGTTAAGGGCTAGGTTCCCCAGGATCGTGTCCGCTTGTAGAAAAAACTATCATCATCAGCAAAGCTTTGGCTCCATGGGCGGTACGGTTTCCCGCCAGTTGTGCCTTAGCACAGATGTCATAACAGATGATGGATGGCTCATTGTTATACCCCTCGCCACCACTGATGCCTCTTTCACAGTGTCGCGATACTCGGTGGCGGCACGTTCCTCCAATCGCTTTGCCCCTTTGTCTCGTGACGTAGAGATTGCGCTAACACTGTTATCAACAGTTTCAACTTGGACTCTCTATGGGACGGACGCTCGTTTAACCACATCTTCCAGGATCCTGACGTCAAGATCCTGATGATGCCGTGCAGAGTGCCGCGTGGGATCGGGTGCGTGGGATCGTTCTATCGGTGACCGTCGGCCTGGGCTGCTTGCATTCCCGTTTTCTCCTGACAAGCTAACTCCTGAGCTTTCTCCTGGCAAGCTAACTGCGCGGTGGTTTGGCTGAGTTTTGGGTGGATTTGACCTACTCATCTTAATCATCTCATATTTACAGGACTTACCTAGTGCTTGAAGCAGCAGTGATGTCTAAAAACTCTCCTGGGCAAGGGTACCAGCCCTTGGTCAGCCTCCCTTTCTCCTGATGATTTGCCTTTGGAATCTTTCTTCCGCAGCGGTGTTAGCAGCATCCCTGTCGCGCTGGTGCCCTCGAGTGGTGGATTCATCCGGCTGAACAACCCACAGGCTGTCCAGGCCGAGCTCCAAGCCATGACGCGTCGCTTCCAAATGATAAGCGATGTCCGACAATTTGGAAGAGGTGGGATAGTTTGTAGGTCATCAGATCCGACCTGTGTTGCAGACCTCCTAAAGAGTAAGATTTTTGCATCTGTGCCGGTGAGTGCGTTCATTCCTCCCCATCTAGCATGCACTAAAGGCATTGTCCGGGGCGTAGACTCTCGACTGAGCCCAACTGAGACTCTGGAGAAGCTGTCTGATGCTGGTGTCATAGCCGTATACCGATGCAACCGACTCGTAAACGGGGAAAAAGTTGCCACTGAATCGGTTATCGCTACGTTTGCTGGCATGTCCTGCCCATCTGAACTAAAAGTATGGCCACTTATTTTTAGAGTGGATCCTGTCCCTTCCCGTCCACTTCAGTGTCGGAACTGTTGGCGTTTTGGCCATAGTGCAGGAGGCTGCAAATCAAATGCACGCTGTCGCGTCTGTGGTGAGGATCTTTCCCCTAATGAGTGCACAGCTGAAACCGAAACATGCTGCCTGTGTGGAGGAAACCATGCGGCGGACTATGCAAACTGCTCGGCAAAAGCTAATGAAATGCAGGTACTCGAGGTAATTGACAGGCGAAGATGTTCGCGGCAAGAAGCTATTGCAGTCGTCAAGGACAGAGCTTTTGGATACGCTGGCGTCACTGCGAGGCAGTCGACTTTAAATGAAGTTAACTTGTCTAAACTCATTGAGTCAGCAGTGGAAAAAGCGATGACAAAGGCTATGCAACATATTGTTCAAACTGTTACAGAACGCATTTCCCAAGTGTTTACCGCTCAGATGACACAGCTGTTGCAAACAGCCGCAACACCAATCACCAAATCGCTTGCTTGTGCTGCAGAACAGGTAGCCAGTTCAGTCCTAGCGCCGAATACCAGATCGGACCCAACGTTTGTTGGATCCGATCCTTGTTCTTCGCGTCAGACAGACTCACAGGATGACATGGAAACAGGTCATGATACCAGGCCGCATAAGCGAACTGGTTCTCCAGTAACAGCGTCTTGTCCCTATTCCAAAAACAAAAAGGGTAATCCTATTTCTCATTCTGGCATCCAAGAAAGTACATTGCGACGGTAGTCGCTGAAGTAATTATATCAATTAGATCATCACCATAGCTTCTTTAAAAGTGCTACAGTGGAACTGTCGTTCCTTGATTTCTTCTTCAATAGACTTAAATTGCTTAACAACACATCTTAAACCTGACGTAATAATTTTACAAGAAACCTGGCTTTCTCCAGAGAAAAATTTTAATTTTAAAGATTTTCGACCTTTTCGATTAGATCGCCTTTCACTAGGAGGTGGTTTCATGATTTTGTTGTCATCTAAATTCTGTCATAAGGCTAAAATAGCTTTCAAGTTAATGTCTCCGGAATGTGAAATTTTGGCAATACACCTTAGCATACCAGGCTATCGTACTTTTTCGATTATAAATGCTTATTTCTCTACGGGCGTACACAGTACATACCAATTGGACAGTGCGCTTGCTAGCTGCAAAAATCAAGTCATCCTTACTGGTGACTTCAACTCGCATCACGTATCATGGGGTTACAGAACAGATGCATGTGGGACGCGTCTATGGGACTGAGCCATAGATAAAAATCTTTCATGCCTAAATATGAGACGACCCACATTTGTCCGTGGCCAATCTCGCTCAGTGTTAGATTTGACATTTTCTAGCACAAGTATTGACGTGACATCTTGGACTACGATTGATTTCTCTACAAACAGTGATCATCTCCCGGTATACTTCAAAATTGCATGCCCATTAACATCAGTTGAACGACAATACAGAATATTTGTTAATTGCAAAAAATTTAAAGACTGCTTACACTCTTCCATTGTGTCATTAACTAATACTAATGACGAAGAAATTGGCTTGAAAATTTGTTCAGCGTTACAGATGTCCCGACAAAAGTCTGAATTCGTAATTCAGACAGCTAAACGTACATCATCTAGTCCCTGGTGGAACAATGAGTGCTCATGAGTTTATCGCAGAAGAAAAGCTGCTTGGAAAAAACTACATAATCAGACCCCACAAAATTGGAAAGATTATCAATTTATTTTGGCAACCTTCAAACGTACTGTCAAACACGCAAAAGATGAGTAGGATAAAAAACATTTTGATTATCTATCTGAATCCAAAAACAAACGTGTTTTATTTTATTTCCTTCGATCTAGAAACAGACTCCCACTGAGCGTTAATGTAGACTCAATTGTCTATACCGCACAGGAAATGCAGGAGCCCTTAGACCTATTGGCTAAACGATTGGAGAGCCGGTTCACAACGCGTCTTCAAAATTCTGTTTTTACTCCTACATTCTCGGACTACAAAGAGATATCCTATTCGGAACTAGCACAGGTCATGTTAAGGTTACCAACTACAGCGCCTGGCCCGGATGGAATTAGAAATGCAATGTTAAAAAATGTCACAGTTTCGCCCTATGGGCGAAGCAATGAATGCGATAGCAACACAGCAATGTCATACGAAGTAAGGTGAGCGGCTTTGGTAGCAATATGAATTGTAGTAAACATGAGCTGATTAAGTAAGCAGGTGTGCTGCGGCGTAAGTAGACCGACATGAAGAGAGACTCGATGACCACGAGAAGGCGCGTGTGAAACGGTGGTGTTGATGAGAAGCGCTTCCCGTGGGAAGCGCGTGCGAAGGGACACACCTGTAGCGCTGGACTGCCGATCCGGGCAGCATTGCATGTGTAGCGTGCGTTGGAAAATGTGGCCCGACTATTACTAACTGTGGTGTGAGCGCGCACAAACAAACATGAATAGATCACACTGAATGACTGCAGACAACGACTGGCAAAACGCTGGCAGCAAGCACATATACGCCGCAGCGGGCGAAGGTACGTGCGGTCTATCGCTTCAACGGAAACTGAGCGGCGAATGCACAGCGCATAAAGGTCAGAGCCGTGTGGAGATAAGAGACGGTACGAGCGAGCGACGAGCGCGGTTGTTGGCAGAGTAGAAGTGCGCCCCCCCCCCCCCCCCCCCCCACCCCGCTCCCTCCGACGCTCGCTTCCCGCTTCCTTGCTTGCTCGTGGAAGATTGAGTGCGTTCGCTCTCCGTGACAGCGTGCGTCTCCGTTCCGCTCGGGCATACAGCGCGCGGCGAAGATTTTATCTATACGGAACCTCACGGCGACGGCGACGCCGACGGCATAAATCCGGTGGAAGTGTCCATATAATTGCTATCGCAATAAGATTTTCTTCCAAGAAGCCCCACGTGAGCTTCTGAAGTTGCTAAATACTCTATTAGCAATGCATGGATTCCACATGAATGCAAGATCGCCAAAATTACTCCGTTACTTAAAAAGCAAGGGTGAGGGTATACTATCGACAACATCAGACCAATTGCGTTGACTTCAAACATAGCAAAACTTGTTGAAAGAGTGCTTGACGGGCATATAATAAAGTTTATTGAGGAAAATCAATTGTTGAGTCCTTGTCAAATTGGATTTAGATCTGGCTATTCAATATGGCACGCGCATGTAGACCTTGAAAGTCGCATTAACATCGCCAGACAGAAAAAACAATATGCGGCGTTAGTTACTTTAGATATATGTTAAGCCTATGACAGCATTGAACATGCAATTTTAACAAATCGGTTACAGGGCCATGGCTTTCCAGGACATATTGTAGCATGGGTGCATGAATTTTTGAAAGACAGGGAATTCTTTTGTTTTCGAAGCGGCTATTCATCTGGTAAACACAGGCAAACAATAGGTGTGCCTCAGGGATCGGTACTTTCACCAATATTATTTAATATTTTACTGAGCGGAATCCCCGTTCACCCAGGTGTCAGTACCTAAGTTTATGCTGACGACATTGCCTTTTTTTTGGTATGGCTAGTGACCTATACTCCCTTTACGAAATTTGGCAGTCCTATCTAAAGAAACTGGAAGGCTGGCTGGATAGCTTACACTTAAACCTGAATGCTAATAAGTGTGCTATCCTTGTTTTTCGCGTTAAAGACCCAGTATACATATCGCTTAACTATCATCTCGAAGATATCCCGCAAGTAGAGTCACTGAAGTACCTTGGAGTTATCTATAACGGAAATCTTAACTGGCGGCCGCATATTGAATATCTTGCAACAAAAGGAGCTCGTACAATGGGCATTTTGGGCAAGTTAAGCAATCGAAGAATAGGTATGCGAAGCAAATCCCTTTTGATGGTATATAAAATGTACGTTCGTCCAGTATTAGAATTTGGCTGTGTTTTATTTTCAGGTGTTCCATCATACAAGCTTCGACCGCTAGTTTTATTAGAGCGAGAGGCGCTACGTCTGTGCTTAGGCCTTCCAAAATACGTTGCAAATGCCGTATTATATCTGGAAGCGAGAATCCCACCTATTCTATGCCGATTTCACCTTCTGACCGTTCAGACTTTCTTACGACTATATGAATCACCATTAAGCCGTGCTCAAATAATTTTCATCTCCGATCCACAATTATTTTTTCCCGTTCATTGGCCCAGGCTTCATACACCACAGATTATATTTGTGCAAAAATTACTTGAACCACAAAATGTGCAAATTCGCGATGTGCTTCCTAACAATACGCATTCAAATTATCTGGATATCAGGTTCGACGACATTTTCCCAAACCACGCAAAACTACTACCTTACAGCATCTTAAACGCCATGTTACAAGACCACCTAAGCTCCCTAGGAACAAATATTATCATTGCAACAGATGCATCGCTAAGCGAGGAAAAGACTGGCATTGGGATATTTTGTCCCGCACTCGACTGGTCTTCTTCTTTAAGATTGCCCGATTTTGTGCCTATTTTTCTGGCCAAGTTTTTAGCAGTAATCCTAGCTTTACGTAAATTAGACCAAACGACTACAACAGCTGCTATCCTTACTGACTCCCTTTCTGTATGCTCTTCCCTTACCGCCACTAATGATTCACCTATGCTAAAACTATTTTACTTGCTAGTTCCTGCCAATGTGCAATGTGTTCATTTGAATTGGGTACCTGGTCATAAAGGGTTGTTTTTTAATGAAACTGCCGATTCACTGGCAATGACCTCACTTTCCGGCCCTGTTCTTCCTATTCTACCAGTGACAGCACACATCACGGCGGCTAGATTTCGGATGCGATCAGTTATAAAAGCCTTATCAAACCCAGTTCTGACTGCGTCTCCAGATTATAAGCACCTGATATTTCCCTGGCGTAGCGAATCCTGTAACACAAAGATGCTTGAGGTCTCTCTCACCAAATTACGTTGCCGTATACCCTCCCTAAATTTCTACTTACACAGGTCGGGTTGGGTTCCCTCCCCCCTCTGCCCGTTTTGTAATGAGGAAGAGACGATACACCACTTTCTTCTATCTTGTCGCCGCTTTTCTGCGGCAAGAAAACGATTGTTGGAAATACCTTTTCGAAGGCTTGGCCTGGACTTAACAGAACCTAATATTCTTTCGTTCGGGGCGTCCACTTTGGGATTCAGCCACAGGGATGCTTGCTTCGCCGTCCAAACGTTCCTCACAGACTCCAAACGAATACCCTGCTAAATTCTATCCTTTTTTTTGTACTTTCAAATTAATGATTACTCATTCGATATGACTTTCTTGATTTACTTTAACATATAACTCTACGCTGTTCAATACTAATTTCATAGATATTCGGAAATGTATCCTCCATATTAATTTAAAATAATCCACCCATTTCTTGGCCAATCCCCCTCCGTGGGTAGGAGCCACATGCGTGATAGGCTACAACAACAACAACAACAACAGAGTGCCACGGCTATGAACACTGTGGCTCATACTGTAGTCTATGACGATGGGACGGTCTTGGCGCAGCAAACGCACTACTTGGCCATCGCGCCGGGCGAAAACAAGACACTGGTGTCCTTGTCGAAGACGCTCAATATAGTGAATAATGATAATACATAAATTCACTGTAGCAATATTCACTAAAGTACACCCACCACAATCACAGCTTCGCTGGCTTTCATCTTCACAGTAGTGCAAGGGCTCTGAATTTTTTTATTATATCTTTCTCGCAGTGTGTGGGTGGTTGAACTCCTATATTTGTGCGATGTTCACGCTCAGCCACACAAAAAGCATTTTAGCCGTGCCTAACAGAGCTTGTGCTCCCTTCAGCGATGTTGTACATGAACACGCAAAATATTCTGTGTTCTCTATTGACTGCGAGGGAGAAAATAATAAACTTGGTAATGGCGGAGCATGGCGCTCGAGAAGGGCCGTTTGTACAGTACCAGTATCGATGAGCGCGGATAGATTACCGATTCCTTCTACGTGAACTAGCAGCAGCGGAAACGGAGGTGTCTGGTAGGGGAGGCGCGAAGAAGACATGTCAATAGGCAGGCTTTCAGGGTAGTAACTATCAATCAATCAATTAATTTTTATTGCTTCTGGTACATTATTGACATGCTATTTTTATACAGGCAGGACCACAGAAGCCTTTCAAAGGTTGTGGCAGGGGTCCGTTTTTTTAACATAGGTGATTACAAGTGAATTACAAGGAGAAAATACAAATATTACAGTATCTTGGTTACAAATGCATTAAAAACTTTTTTGTTAACATCTTTAACATTTTAAGTTCCGTAGATGATCGCGAACAAGTTGCTTATAGACATAAAATAATGTGAATGATGTGATGTTATACGGTAAATTATTTCACAGTTTCGCGGCAATATAAGAAAATGAATATAATCTATAGTTAGTCCTTATGTAGGGTATGCATAATGTTACAGTTGAGGTAGAACGTAGTGAATATGTGGGCTTTTGATATGTTAACGTTATTGAACAGGTATCGGTTAGCGTTGGAAGCAAGTAGTAAAACACCATAATTCATGCTAACTGCTAAGGGTTGTATCTTTAGTAATGCATACGCATATGAAAGTGAGTGTGTTTTTTGTATCAAAAGCAAAGCACGTAGTGCTTTGTTTTGTGCTACTTTAAGCAGTTTTAGCATTGTCTGGTAGGTTAATCCGTAAATTGCTATAGCGTATCTAGTGTATAAATATATAAAAGAATTATATAATGTTAACAATATCTTCAACGGGAAAATGTTACGTAACCTGTAGAGTATAGGTAATTTCCTGTAAATCTTAAGCGTTGTTTCGTGAACGTGTGTGTGCCGTGAAAGCGGTGCGTCCAAGTGGACACCGAGAAATTTTGTATAACTGACTCTTTCTAATGGTGTGTCATTCAAGCGAGTTATTAGACGTAAAATTAGTGTTTTTAGGGGCAAAGATAACAAAGATACTTTTAACGGTATTAGCGAGAAGTTTATTTGCATGAAACCAGAATAACTTTTTTTAAGGTTGTTGTAGCTTTGTCGTATCGTTCGTTTTGGTTGCTCGTTGTTATACATATGTTAATATCGTCTGCGTAAAGAATACATTCTTCAGATATCGGATAGTAGATCATTAATGTAAGCTAAGAACAAAAGTGGCCCTAGAATTGATCCTTGCGGAACACCGCTATTTATTGTACATCGTGATGACGACACACCGTGCACATGTGCGTATTCCTCTCTATTATTTATGTAGTTAGTTATATATAGTAAGAGCGTTAGCATCCTCCCGCGTATACCGTAGTGTTCTAATTTGGTTAGCAATGTGTCATGGTTAAGCATGTCGAACGCTTTTGTGAGGTCAACGAAAATACATATTGTAAGTAATTTATTTTCTATGCTTAATTTTTTTCAACCATATTAAGTAGGGCATACTCTGCTGATTTTCCCGTCCTGTAGCCGTATTGCTCACGTGAGTATAAACTATGTTTCTCGAAAAAATTATTGAGCCTGCGATACAGTGCCCTTTCGAAAACTTTGGCGTATGCTGACAGAATGGTGACTGGTCCAAAATTCGCGAAGTTCATCTTGCTACCTTTTTTTAAAGACTGGAATTATTTTAGAGACCTTTAATTTCGAAGGAAACGAACCAGTTTCTAAGATATCATTGATGATATGTGTTAAGGGTTGAGCTAAACGTGTAGATAAGTTCTTTATAAGTTCAACTGTTCAAGTGACATGCCGTCATCACCTATTGACTCGGTGTTTTTAAGTCCAAGAATAATTTTTAGAATTTTGTCGTCAGAATTGCAGGGTGTAGGAAAAATGAGTTTACATTCTCTGCGCTAGGAAGGAAAATACACGCGTTGTTGTAAGACATTTTGTTGGTGGTTCTACCTACATTTGCAAAGTGATCATTAAAAGCATTGCTTACAGTGGTATTATTAGTTAGAAAGGAAACTTCATCAAGAATTCCTGGTACATTGCAATCACCTTTTTTTTAATGAGGGCTTCATCATTAACATCCAACGTTGCCTTACTGTCGTTATTTTCTTGTGTTGATTTTGAATTTAAGTAGTTAGATTTCGAAATTTCAAAAGTTTAATGAGGTGGTTGTTGTAACGCTTATACCTAGCTTCCAGGTTAACGTTATGCGGTTGTTGCTTTATCTTTTTATATATGTAATTATTATGAATGGAGCGCAAAAGGCCAGTAATTTTCCGCGGTTTGTGTTTGTTATTAGTTCTGGTAACTGTGATAGTAGTCTCTCCAACCGTCATGTGAAGTCGCAAAATGTTTATAAATGTATTATATTTATCCTCAGTTCATCCGGCAGAATACATTTCTTGCCAGTTTTTCGTATGCTAAAGAGTGGGAAATGTTCTTATGGTAAATTGTGCGTGTGACTTTAGATTTTGTTGTTTCATTAGTCGGATTTGATATTGCGAAAGCTGGCAAATGATCAGTAATGTCACATGAGATGGTGTCTGTTACAAACATTGGGGATGGATGACTAGTTATATTGTGCTCAAGTGTACATTGTCACGTGCTTGTTATGCGAGTGGCAGATGTTATTAGTTGCAACAAGCCTTCGCGAGTGAGTAAATCAGTATAAATATAACTAGTAGATTCGTTTTGAGTGATGTCAATATTGATATGACCCAATGAAATGACATGAGTGTTAGGCTTAATGTGGGCCTCGAGTAGCTTTCCGAGTTATTGCAAAAAAGTTTATGTTTTGTTAAGAGGTGACCTGTATATGACACCTATAAGCCTTTTTTAGTCTTGTTTGGTAGAAAGCCTTTCGTGGGTACGATCAGGCTGAATTTCAATGAACAAAGTTTCACATAAGTCTGACGTTATGGTAACTTCGCGTCTGACAGAACAAGATTGTGATGCATTGATACTACGCATCCATGCGATGGCACAGTGAGTACCTGATCTGACAGCAAGTTCGATCTGTTTGTCATTTCAAGTTGAGATCCTGGTATTGAATAAGGAATGTCAGAGAAGTTACTGAGCCAAGTTTCAGATAGTGCAAGCACGTGGAAGGCATGCTTTAGAGGTGCGATTAAATGAACTAGTTCGTCGTAGTGCTTCTGCAGGCTGCGAATGTTTAGATGAAGTAGCGACAAATAAGATGATGTCTTCATTTGTTCATTAAATTGCTCAACTTCAAGCAGTTCCAGAGCCATGACGCTTCACAGAGTGCTTGCTTAAGTAGTGAAACTATTCAAGGACTACTTATTGCTCTCGCACGAACGCACAGGTCGTCACTTGTTCGTATTTCGTGCACATGGCTCACTGCATTCTTTCTTGCTTTGATAATGCACCGTTCAGTCCACAGGAACTGGCACTGGTGATTTTTTTTCGATTTCATTGCTTCAGAGAACAGTGATTTATTTTGCGGGCTCAGGTGATCATTGAAGAACACTTGTGTGTGCTCTTCGCCACTTCGAAGGTCTCTTGCGGTTAAGCGAGACTTGCGAGCTTTCCTTTGGAATTCAGTTTTCTTATCCCGGGAAACAAATCGCACATTGATAGTATTTGCCTTGGGATTTCTTCGTGTAGGTACTCTGTGTACTGCGTCGATGTCTCCCGCTCCTATGTCCCACTGAACCTTTGAACCAATGTCACTTATTAACTGTTCAATGTCACCTGTTAACTGTTCGGGAAGGTTCTCATTAGGGGCATTTGGGATTCCTCGAATTTCCACATTGTTTAGGCGTGTATATCGCTCTATATGTGACAATTCTCTTGTCGGAATTGCATTCGAACTTTTTAGGTCATAGAGAGGCGTTCTCGGCGCGCATCTTGTCTTTTTTAATCTTTATCACGTCGTACTCTTTGCTCAAGAAGTTCATGCTGGCAAGCGCGCCATGAATTTCTATGCGGCAGGTTGACACTTTTTGCGCACTGAGCAAGAGGTTTGCGGCAAAACCGTTTGTTAGGATTGTCAATTTTTCTTTGAACCATGTTTTCATGGATTTAATTTCTTTTTCGAACTCTGCATTCGTTGGCATTTCGATGGTACACTGAGCAATCCTCAATGACTTTCGAAATATAAGAGACTTCAAAGCACTTTACCTGCACAAGAATAAAAGCGATGTGTAAGCCTTTACGGCAATCTGCTTTCTGCCTTGCGGATGGCTGGAGTGTTGGTCGGACTGGTCTGGTTGCTCCTTTTATAGCTTCGGGGGTGGGCCGGATGTGACGACTTCACGTGTGATGCTGCTGTCAGATGAGTCGATGATTGGCCTGGCAAAGTCAAGTCCACTTGTCGAACGTTGGCTTCAGCGACATTCTTTATCCTACTATGATCATCAGTTTAAGCCTCAATCATCCTGTGAACATGTTTGTTTTATGAACATTAGACGGCGGCGTAAACATAGGATTTATATTTTTCTCTTGTTTACGTGCGACTTGGTTTCGCTGCTCCAATTTTGCTTGTTGGTACGATGACGATCGAGTGCGCTTAATCAATGGCACTGCTGAGTGATCACTGATGAGTAAGGTCAGCTGAGTATTATTCATGTTGTGTCTTAGTTCGGGGACGGCATCTCAATGTGACTCTGCTGAATTCGAGTGCAGGTGAGCTCTAAAGTCAAAGTATAATTTTGTAAGTGTGAGTGAAATCTGATTCTGTAGCCGAATTCCCAAAGCTTTTCTTTCGTAACGACTCTTTGTAATTGCCGGCTGCGTTCGCTACATCTCCAGCATCAGGATTGGCTAGAATTTTCTCCTAGGAACAACTCTTGCTTAAGGAGGTTTTGTGATTTCGGGCATGTTTCGTAGGTATTTATATTCATGAATGAGTGAATAAATTATCTTGGCGCTTCCTGGCTGCGTTTTTCACCGCGCGCAACAATTTATCGATGGCAGATAGCGCTAGGCGTAGGCTACTACTTTTAAACAAATTTATGAAGGCTTTGTCACGTACTCTTGTGCATGCGATGCAACCGTCTGCTGTCAACGAGAGATGCTTTATAGGGGAATCGCAGACTCACAATGCACAAGCACTCGCCACAGGCTGAGTGGTGTACATTAGCACTCAGGGAATCGCCAAGCAGCGACGTCAAATCTCTCAAACTCAACTCACAGTAAGTTAGACGTCCACTTCTAAGCAGGTCATGTACTGTTTAATGACAATTTAGAAAACAGACTGCGTAGAAACAACATCATTATACATGGTCTCAGTGAAGGCCCTAACGAGAATTATGAGGTGCTTTCTACCAACGTTGCCAAGTGGTTCCAGGACACTCTTAAGGTTGCATTCCCGCGCATAGAAAGGTGTCATAGACTTGGAAATATAATTAGAGGCCGGGCGCGTCCCGTCATCATGAAGCTCTTGGATTTGCAGGATAATGTGCTCGTGTTGAAAAATTGCTATAAAGTTAAAATCACTGGCTTCCGGGTTTCAGAAGACTTCTCTACCCAGGTTCGCAATATTAGCAAGAGGCTCTGGGAGGCGTCTGCCTCTTATAGGGATAACGGCTCATCTGTCCAACTTCATTTTGATCATGTATTTATTGACAAGGTGCCATATGATTGGGATAGCACATCCAATACTGTTGTCAGATCACCTCCTGGCTTAACTAAATCCACCGGATAAATTCCTAAGGCTACTTCTTGACCACGCGGTACCTGCAATAAATTTTCCAAGAAGTGTTGCCAGTAATTACTCCAAATTTCTTTCTCTAGTCTCCTCTTATTTCTCACATTTTATAGGCGTTACTGAGACCTGGCTGCATGATGGCGTTCATGATTCTGAAGGAACTTTCCCTGGCTTCAAGGTTGTTCGGAGAGACAGAGAAATCGGGAGAGAGGGCGGCGGTACTCTATTTCTTCAATCTAACCTCAACTTTGCTGTACTTCCTGCCCCACCTAATACTGAATCCTTGTGGTGTAAGGTCCCACTAGAAAATATGTCCTTGATTATCGGGGTCGTTTACCGTCCACTTGGTTTCAATATGAAACATTTAGACAATCTAAATCAATTTCTGCATGAGTATATTTCATAAACTAACATTATTTGCATGGGCTATTTTAATGCTCCTGGTGTGGACTGGTCTTCTATGACAGCAAGCGGACATGAAGTACCTATCGGAAGAAAGTTATTCCACATTTTATTGTCCTGTGGCCTTCATCAAATCGTTCCAGATTCTACTCGTCAAGCTGCTATACTTCATCTTGTTTTTTTTTCACTTCATCTCTAATTAATGCCGCTTATGAATGGTATAATATCGATGGAATATCCGATCATAAGGGTGTTTAGTTTTCAGTTCCGGGCATCGTACCAAAATCTCGTTATACCTACTGCACGTTTCCTGACTTTAATCGCGCCAATGATCTAGCAATAACAGGCGCCCTATGCGACTCTTTTCACGAGTCTGGGCTAATAAGCACCACTAGTGATATTAATACCTTATCACCGTTTTTCGAAAAACTTGTCAGTGAGTATGTTAATCGTTTCATTCCTTCAAAAACAAAGAAAACAAACAATGAAATTCCTTGGATGACGAGGGACCTGTTGCATTTATGACACCGTGTGGCCAGATTACGTCGATCAAAACGCTCCGGTGACTCTAGAAAGCTCATGCAATTTGTTAGCGCCAAAAACGAGCTTTGTGCTCAAATGAATGCTGCAAAAGAATTTTATTACAATGTTACCTTGCCGAAGCTAATGAAAGCTAATCGCCGCAAATTGTGGAAGGCTACCCTACCATCTGGGTCATCATCGCACATGCGCACAATGAACAATGTTGCAGTTTCTGATCCACTGACAATTGCTTCTGCGCTTAACGCATACTTCCACTCTGTTTTTCTGACTGACAACTCAGTAATCCCTCCTTTTGATTCAGAACCTCACACCCGAATCGATGATGTGACGGTGTCATCAGAGGGTGTACTCAATCTAAATTTAAACTTTATTAATCTAATTTTAAACTTTAGACACCAAGAAATCATGTGCCCCGACGGCATCACCACCACTTTTATAGTTAGAAACTCTCTTTAGTGTAGCAGATACCTGACAATTATTTTTAGAAAATGTCTCTTATTAGCCACACTACCTTCCTCGTGGAAACATGCTTCAATTCTCCCCTTATTCAAGGCAGGTAATGCTCAATTATTACCTAACTATAGACCCATCTCCGTAACAGTGCATTCATGTAACTTGTTAGAACACATTATCTTAAAACATATCATGGAATTCCTTGAAACGAACCATATTTTAAGCACTTTCCAGCATGGTTTTAGACGAGGTCTCAGCACTATAACTTACCTGACAGAATTCGTTCACGACATCAACAGCTCTTTAGACACGTGATCAGGTTGATGCCATTTTCATAGATTTTGCTAAGGCCTTCGATACTGTTTCACATCCTAAACTATGGCATAAGTTGCTGGCTATACTAAAAACGCATCCTTGGTTGGTTGGATATCAGGCTTTTTTTACCAGCGTTGACAATATGTACGTTTCAACTTTATTAACTCATCTATGATGCCTGTTTCATGAGGGGTTCCCCAAGGTTCAGTGCTAGGTCACCTTTTGTTCCTGCTTTATATAATGATCTCCCCTTACACACCACTGTTAGGATACGTCTTTTTGCAGATGTTTGTGTCTTATATGATACTATAAAATTTCCGATTGATCATGCCACCCTTAACGATTTCTTCTCTGACTTGTGTAACTGGTCCAACTCACGGCAAATGAATATCAACTTTTCCAAGACCGTCATCATGTCATTTTCCCGACGTCCATGTCCCTTGTCCTTTGACTATGCTTTTAACAACGTTACGTTACACCGAGTGTTCCAATTTAAATATCTCGGTATCCTTGTAACATAGAATTTGTCATGAACCAAACACATTCATCTCACTAGTTACAAGGCCCTTAAACGACTAGGCTATTAATATATCACATATTATTACATATCGCCCCTTTTCACCCAAGAAACAAGGCATCGCCACGTTGAGTCCCTTACCCCTTTCAGTGCCAGAACTAATGCGTTCAAATTTTCTTTTTTTCCACGCACGGTAAATGAGTGGAACCTTCTTCCATCGGCGTGGTTACACAGCACCGAGATAATCGAGCAAATGGTTACATAGGACGTAGGACGTTGTTTTTTTCTTTCTGCTTTATCTTGTTTCCTTATGTTCGCATTTGTTATTGGGATGATGTTGCCTTGTTTTTGGTACAGTATTTGGTACCTTCTCATTACCCTGATTGTATAACCTAACCTAATCTAACCTAACAATTGGGTCCTTTATTGTAGAGCTTATAGGTGTGTAAAGGCAACCTCGTTTAGTTTCGTTTTGTCACCAATCTTTCTGCCTTATTTGGTTTTTGTTGTTGTTATAGTACTTGGTGCAATTGTATTGATCCATCTGTATTGTATGTACGCGTATACTTGTATTACTCTAATGTATCTATATCCACTCCTGCTAGGGCCTCTTGATGGCCTGCAGTATTTTCTAAATAAAATTTACATCGTACTTTTTGGTTTCATGATCCTAAAGAAACCAAACTTCTTACTTATAAAACTCATTCGTCCCATTCTCGAATATGCTTGCGTTGTATGGAACCCCGATAGAAAGTGTGATATTAAAAAGACTACAGTCCGTTCAAAAAATGGCAGTGCGCTCTGTCTGCAGAAGATATCACAAGGATTTCTCACGGTCCACTTTTCTTCCCCAGCTTGCTCTCACTACGCATGAAATGCGTCGCCATCTTGAATGCCTGAAATTCCTTTACACTTTAATCAATTCTCCCCGCTTCGATACTCTAGATAACTATCTTACTTTTTCCAGACCTTTATCTACGAGGAGCAACCACGCCCTTAACATTTCAACCTTTTTCGCTCGACATCGGCCTCTTCAAATATAGCTTTTTCCCGTCAACGATTGAATCTGGAACTGGTTGCCGGGCAGCATCTGTTCACTACTATTGAAAGAAATCTTAGAAGCCTGTTTATGTTCATACGTTTGTTCATCCCACTCCTGCAATAGCCTTATTGAGGCTGTAGTGTGTATACATACAAATAAATAAAACAACAACAATGTTGTCAATGAGGCTGTAGGGATAATATTCACAATCATACCATAATTGTTATATATCACTGCATAGCGTGACAAAGTTCACTGATGATTATCTCATTCGTATTATCATGGTAGGCGTAGTGTCGTGTGATATGTCGCATACATTTAGTTGTAGGAACATGCCGAAAACCTGCTGAAAGAAGCCAGCCACCCACTCGAAATATCCCCGCACTCTTGTATTCGGCAGACGACCTATTACGCATCGCTTGGGACGATTGTGGTTAATGTTGAAGGGAAGGCTATTAGTGTAGGTTGAAAAGTCAGCCACCATAAACTAGGAATATGCAGCCCCGCATAGAGCACTCAGTTTCGTGAAACTAAACTGGTGCTTCCTTTGGATCAAATAGCATCGCTGGACTTGGATCATCAGAAGGACGTCTGCAGAAGAATAAAAGTGCCATTGACGGTTTTATGCAGTAATTAGAAATAAAGTGAATGATTATATATATATATATATATATATATATATATATATATATATATATATATATATATTGTAATGAAGAAGAAGAGCACAAAGACAAGGCCAGTCAGATCGACTGTTCAATGCCTCCAGTGCAACCAGTGGGCCAGCCAGATCGCCAGTGCTTAGCACGAGTGTGAGCCGTTTGGGCAACCAGCTGTTCCTGCTCTGCGTCACCTACCTTTTCGGTTACGAACAAACGCTACCATCTGAATTGTTCAGTACACCCCTTTACAATTGGTGGAAGGTGCTGGGTATTCAAGGACATCTACACCCTGGAACTCCGGTCCCGGACTCTGCCTCCCGTCACGCCTGACTCTCCCCAACCGACGTCGCTGCCACCCTCCGTTGCCTGTTCTGGCGCTCTCCCGCTCCGCCATCCCGCGGTTTTCAGCGGTACGGATGAGCAGGACGTCAATGACTGGTTGTCTACGTACGAACGGGTGAGCTTGCACAATCGATGGGACGATACCACCAAGGTAAATGCCGTCATCTTCTACCTTACGAGAGTGGCTCACCTGTGGTTTATAAATTACTAAGCCGACTTTCAGTCCTGGTCCGCGTTCAAGACAGTTACGCTGAAGTTTTCGGTCGCCCCGCCGTCCACAAGTTGCGCGCCGAGCAACGGTTACGAGAGCGAGCGCAGCACCCCGGTGAAACATTCACCTACTATATCGAAGAGGTTCTCGACCTATGCAAACGTGTGGCTGCGTCTATGCCCGAAAATGACAAACTGAAACAAATTTTGAAGGGCATCGCCGATGACATTTTCCAAATGTTGATCGCCAAGAGTCCGCGCACCGTAGCAGAGCTCATAAACTTGTGCCAAAGCTACGACGAGTTGAGGAGGCCGCGCGATTTGACCAGGTGCCCCTCCGTGGCTGACGAGACCCTCTCTTCCATGACAGTCTTCTCTGATCGCTCCCCCCTGCTCACAGAAATCCAAGCTTTCGTGCGGGAGGAAGTTGCACGTCAGCATTCCCTGCTACCCTTCGCTGAGCTACCCCAACAGCAGCCGCTGCCGCAACAGCCTCCTACACAGCCTCCTACACAGCTCGCCCCGACGCTCCGGTGGGTTATTAAAGAACAAGTTGATGAGGCTCTACCAATGCAGCATCAGCAGTACCCTGTCACCGCGCCACTTACTTACGCATCCGTCGCCGCGCAGCCTCCTCGTCAACCACTCGTTGCGCTACATCCACGGCCGCTACCACCCGTTCACCATCCCGTTCACCATCCAGTTCAACATCCCGCTCATCGACCTGCTCCTGCCTTTGCTAATCCTTGGCGCACGCAAGACAACAGACCCATATGTTATGCCTGCGGTATTCCCGGCCATGCTGCACTCTGGTGGCTTTGTGCAGTCGCCTCCCTACGCCGACGTGCAACCTTTCCACGACACTTCTTTTGTTTTGTTCGACACTTCAGTCAAACAGGCCACCAGCTGAGCGCCCCGTCCTTACACGTCGTTCACCTTCCCCGCGTCGGCGCTCGTTGTCCCCCATGCGTCGGCGCTCTTCATCTACGCAAGAGGAAAACTAAGCGCCGCAGTTCAGGAGGCAGGAACTGCGTCGCCATCGATCTGTACAAGTCCTCCATTGTCGCCTTCGAACGTTGTCGACCTTACTGTTGACGGGGTCTCTACTCTTGCGCTAATTGATACTGGAACAGTCGTGTCTGTCCGAAACGAACGCCTGTCTCGCGCTTTACGAAAAGTTACGACGCCACTTTCTGGGTTTTCTCTTCGCACAGGAGGCGCCCAGCCAGTTCAGCCTTCAGCAGCATACACAGCTAGAGTGATTATTCAGGGCGTTCTCTATATTGTGGAGTTCATGGTTCTGCAGTCATGCTTTCACGACGTGATACTTGGGTGGGACTTTCTTTCGCGAAATAACGCCGTTATCAACTGTGCGCGTGCTGAAGTCGAATTATCGCCCCTGTGTGACGTGCCCCTCGTCGGCGCCGCTTCTCTTCCCGCTAAGCTAGTCCTTCGGGAAGACATCACCATACCGCCGTACTCGTATGCCGTTGTTCCCGTATTCTGTGGCGCTGTCTCTGAAGGCGCTGTCCTCTTCACTCCTTCGAAACTCTTCATAACCCGCAAAGATGTTCCCCTCCCTTTCGCCACGCTTGACATTTCAGCTGGTTTCAGCTCCATCGTTGTCTGCAATCCGCTTCCTACAGCCCTGAAGGCTCTTTGCGGCGAAGCACTTGGCCGTGTTGATAACATGTTCTTGATAGCCTCTTGATAACATGTTTATTACCGACGTGCCGGATGCTTTGCATGCAGAGCTCACTGACTTCTGTGCACTTTCCACTTCTGTTCCGCCATCACCTGACTTATTCACACCTTTCATTGCCGACGACCTTGCCGACGACCTATTCACACCTTTCATTGCCGACGACCATTGCCGAGGAGCTCTCCCAGATTGTTCCCCTGCTTGCCCAGTTCCGTTCTTTTGATGTCGCTCAGTCTACTCTGGGCCGCACGTCCACCGTCAGCCACCACATCGACACTGGCCCCAACGCGCCACTGCGCCAGCGCCCGTACCGCGTCTCGGCCAAGGAGCGTCAGGTGATCACTGACCACGTCGACGACATGCTTGAGCGTGGTGTCATTCGACCTTCCCATAGCACGTGGGCTTCACCGGTGGTTCTCGTCACAAAAAAAAAGATGGTTCCATTCGGTTCTGCGTCGATTATCGCCGTCTTAATAAGATAACGCAAAAAGACGTGTACCCTCTACCGCGGATTGACGACGCTCTGGACAGCTTGCAAGGCGCTGAATTCTTGTCTTCATTGGACTTACGCTCGGGCTACTGGCGGGTCCCGATGTCACCAGTTGATCGCCCTAAAACCGCATTCATTACTCCAGACGGTTTATACGAATATAACGCTATGCCATTTGGCCTGTGGAATGCGCCTGCTACGTTTGAGCGAATGATGGACAATATCTTGCGCGGCCTAAAATGGAGCACGTGTTTATGCTACCTCGACGAAATCGCTGTGTTCGCCCCTGATTTCAGCACGCATCTTCTTCGCCTTAGGCAAGTGTTGACGTCCTTGACCAACGCAGGCCTGCAACTGAACCTTAAAAAGTGCCAGTTCGCCGCGCGCAACCTCATCATTCTAGGTCACGTCGTATCCCAAGACGACATTTGCCCCGACCCATCAAAACTTCGCCCTGTGGCAGAGTTTCCTAAACCTAAGACACTCAAAGAACTTCGCGCCTTCATCGGCCTCTGTTCTTACTTGAGACGCTTTGTCCGCAATTTTGCCTGTATTATATCACCTCTGACACAACTTTTAAGCGGCGCCAACGACCTATCCTCCTGGTCTCCTGCATGTGACACCCGCGCTCGTGACCTTACAACGTCTCCTGATGTCCCCGCCTATACTGCGACACTAAGACCTCACCGCCCCAACTGAAGTGCTTACCGATGCCAGTGGTATTGGCCTTGGCGCTGTCCTCGCGCAGCGCAAACCTGGCTACTCCGAGTACGTCGTTGCGTACGCCAGTCGTGCGCAGACCAAAGCGGAATGCAATTACAGCGTCACAGAAAATGTTTGCCTGGCCATCGTTTGGGCACTCGGGAAGTTTAGTCCTTATTTATACGACAAACCTTTCAATGTGGTTGCTGACCATCACGTCCTTTGTCGGTTGTCCTCTTTAAAAGACCCGTCTGGACGTCTTGCTCGCTGGGCTCTTCGTATTCAAGAATACGACATACACGTCATCTACCGCTAAGGCCGCAAGCACACTGCCGCTGACGCTCTGTCCCGCTCTCCGGTGCCAGCTGACACTGCCTCCCTCTCCACCTTTGAGACGGTGTCGTCGTTCGACGTCGACACCTTCGCATCAGAACAGCGCAAGGACGTTTGGGTGGCCTCTCTTTTGGATCTCCTTTCTGGCTCGCCAGCGTCTCCCATCTCCCGCTCCCTGCGTCGCCAGGCTGCCAATGTTGCTGTCCGGGATAACCTCTTGTATCGACGCAACTACCAGCCCGATGGTCGCAAGTGGCTCCTGGTTATCCCTAGGACTGTGCGTTCCGACATGTGCGCGTCTTTCCATACGGACCCACAATGTGCACACGCCGGCACTTTGAAGACGTATGAGCGCCTGCGGCAACGTTACTACTGGCGAGGAATGTTAACTTTTGTTCAAAAGTTTGTCCGCTCGTGCCCGCAATGCCAACGCCGCAAATCTCCACCTCATCCAGCTCACGGTTTATTAAACCCGCTTCCGTGCCCTGCTCGTGCCTTCGACCATGTGGGAATTGACCTGTACAGGCCGCTACCGCTAACACCTGCTGGCAAACGATGGATTATTGTCGCAGTTGATCGCCTTACACGCTATGCTGAAACCGCCGCTCTACCTGCAGCAACCGCCAGTGACGTCGCATCCTTTCTGCTCCATCGTTTCATTCTTCGTCATGGCCCACCTCGGGAACTGCTGAGCTATAGAGGCCGCGTTTTTTGTCGCAGGTGGTTGCAGCTCTGCTTGCTCAATGCCGCATAGTTCACCGGACCACCACGGCGTACCATCCTCAAACTAACGGGCTTACGGAGGGTTACAATCGAACCCTTGGTGATATGCTCGCCATGTACGTTTCAATGGAGCATACAAACTGGGACGTCATCCTCCCATTTGTCACGTACGCATACAATACGGCTACCCAAAGTACTACAGGATTTCCCCCATACCTCCTCCTCTACGGTCGCAATCCTTCTCATACCATCGATACTGTTTTGCCTTATACACCAGACGCGTCAGAGTGTGCTCCCGCTTCAGCCGTCGCCCGATACGCCGAGAAATGCCGTCAATTAGCCCGACATTTTACATCCGACGACCAACAACGACAAAAAGACAATCGTGATGGCGATGCTACGAATCCGAACTTCGCTCCCGGCACACTTGTCTTGTCCGTGCCTTGTACCACGCCTGGACTTTCGACAAAACTTCTCTCGAAGTATAATGGACCATACCGCATTGTCGAACGCACCTCTCCGGTCAACTATGTCATAGAGCCGCTTACACCGCCGTCCGACAAGCGCCGCCATGGACGGGATGTTGTTCATGTTCAGCGCCTGAAACAATTCTATGACCCGCTCGTCACCACGTCGTAAGTCGCCAGGATGGCTCCGCTTTTGCACCGGGGGTAATTGTAATGAAGAAGAAGGGCACACGGACAAGGCCAGCCAGATCGACTGTTCAATGCCTGCAGTACAACCAGTGGGCCAGCCGGATCGCCAGTGCTTAGCACGAGTGTGAGCCGTTCGGGCAACCAGCTGTTCCTGCTCTGCGTCACCTGCCTTTTCGGTTACGAACAGACGCAACCATCTGAATTGTTCAGTACACCCCTTTACAATGTATATATATGCACATATATATTGTCGGGATATGGGGGTATGCCCACTGCTCTCTGCCTCGACACACCGAGCCCGGCGGTTGGCGCATGCCTGCGCATCAACCGCGGTCCGGTACAAGCTCGAGGAAACAGTAGACGACAACCACGTGTACACTCGGAAAGCATTTATTACGACTGCAACTAACACTTCGAGCAGGCCAGCTAGCTATAGTTGACATCACTGAGGGTTCCCTCGAAGAGAATAATACACTAGGTAAAGAAGGGCTTCCGACTTACCAACTGGGGAATACGGGGGGGGGGGGGGGGGGGGGGGCGTTTGCCGCGGCAGGGACGCGGTTGACTAACCACGTGCGGGAATACGGGAGGCCGCGGCGGAGACTTCCGCCATAGCCGCTTGTTGGGGACCAAAGAGACCCGGGCGATATCAGCGGGATCTCGCGTGACCCACCCGGTGGCGCTGATAGCGCTTGCGATTCCCGTGCGCCGCCCCGCGGAAGGAAAGTTTCCCCTCTCCCAACTCTCCCTGGCACGCATGCGCTTGACGCGACGTTCACTGCCCGTGCGGCGGTTATGGGACCCGAGGCTTCCCACAATATATATATATATATATATATATATATATATATATATATATATATTGATAAGACGCGTTCAAGGTTAGATGCGCTTGGAGTTTTTATGAATGCCAGAAACAGGCAACGGCCAAGTGGAGCGAGTGCGAGCACCAACAACAAGAAACGTCTTCCTCTTCGTCTTCTGCTGGCGCCGGTATTTGTCACTACAATTCACTCCCCGGCAAAAAAGGAGCAATCCTGGCGACCTATGGAACAGGCAGCACTGGTCGGTCGTAGTGCGGCTTCAGTCGGTCGACATCAACCGTTTCGCGTCCGCGACGCCGTTGGTCCGTAGATGGCTGAACGGGCTCAATGACGTAGTTGACTGGGGACGTCTGTCGTAGAACCCGGTAAGGGCCATCATACTTTGAGCTCAACTTTGTGGAAAGGCCGGGAGTAGACGAGGGAACGCGGAGCCATACCAGCGTTCCAGGTGAATATGATGGAAAGGACAAGCCGGCGTCTCGCCTATGTTGCTGGCTGGCCTGCTTTTGCGCGGTAAGAGAACGTGCGATCTGACGACATTCTTCGGCATAGGTGGCAGCTTCGGATAGAGTCGTAGATTCTGAAGTGTCGAGGTGATACAAAAGAATCGTGTCCATAAACGAGGAAGGTTCGCCACCATAAAGAAGAAAGAAAGGATAGAATTCCGTGGTCCACTGAGTGGCGCTATTGTAGGCATACGTAACAAAGGGAAGGATGCGGTCCCAGTTAGTGTGGTCAGCGGAAACGTACATAGCGAGCATGTCGCCGAGAGTGCGATTGAAGCGTTCAGTCATACCAGTGGTTTGCGGATGATAGGCGCTCGTAGTTCTATAGACAACGTTGCATTCACGAAGAGCAGGGCTTCTACAGCCTCGGAGAGGAATGAACGACCACGGTCACTCAGTAGCTCGCGAGGCGCACCATGTCGAAGAACAAGGTTGCGAAGGATGAACGAGCCGACTTCACCTGCTGTGGCCGCCGGAAGCGCTCAAGTTTCGGCGTAGCGCGTGAGGTGGTCCACGGCGACGATAACCCAGCGGTTGCCATTTTCAGTGTCTAAAAACCCTAAACGGTCATTGATTGGCTCCTGCGTTGTCAATAAAAAATCCTTCATTATTTCACTAAAGGCATCTACAATTCTTTTGGAGGTTAACTCCACGTCACAGGGGTCAACTGGATAGAATACTAAAAAATCGTCGGGCGAACGAGGAGATGCATCAACGATCGCCTGCGCGAGCATGCTGATTCACTAATAGACAACCCATACAGTCATCTGGCTACCTACTGTAACATGTGTGGTTGCAGCCCAATCTTTGAAGAGTGCGAAATAATTAGAAGATATCGTAAACAGCGCGCGCGTGAAATCTTCGAGACTTTTTGCATATTCACAAGTGGAGACGCATGCGTGAGTTCTGCGTCCCTCACACTGTCAACAAAAGAACTGGATTACCTTCGTGGCTAACGCTTATCCTTCTTTTTCTTTCTCATTTTCTTTCTTTTGTGTAACCTTCAATGATGTCTTTATATGCCGCTTCTAGGAATAAAGCATTTGGTTGTTATTCAGCGCCCTGTCCTGTGCTCTTGTCCTGTGTCGCTCTGTTTCTGTATTTTTCTAAAAACTAACTTCTCTGTCACTTAGAGTGTGCGGTTTCAGTTACGCACCGCTTCCCTTAAGTTTGTAATCTCTTTTGGAGCGGAAGCAACTCAGCTGCTATTGACCAAGAACATCTGTCAGTCATCCATGACTTGCGCGTTTATTTTGTATCATTCACGTGAAGTGTGCACATGAAGTGCATGGCTTTTCCCATAGTCCACCTTTTATAATTCACGCAATTTCCTCACGATGAGGCAAAGTGCTACCCTGCTGTAGTTCAGGTGGCAGTGGAAGAAAACTTCAAATTATTTACGATTTGTGCAGGCAGCAGCGTTTCCGCCGCTTGACTCCACAACACTGTGGAAAACAACGGAGTACACAGGGAGTAACGGCGGCCGTTCGTCCTCCGGCTCCTCTCTTTATGACCAGGGACCAAGCACTTACTCTCTGCTTTTTGCACACGGCACGCACACACCTGCAGTTAGCTCCTTGAGTGACGGAAGTGCCCATTTTAGGATGAACTGTCTATTTACTCCCGTTTTCCCCAGCACTTTTCTTAGCGTGTAGTTGAGACTTTGACGGATAATTCAGTGCGTCAATTAGATAGCCGGCAATCTATTACGCTGACAAAATGAAGATGGTAGTGTATTCGAGGGTGACAGATTAGACTTAGCAATGGTATGAAAACATGAAGTAACTATCCGTCACAGTTTTGGTGGGCCATTACCAAATGAAGTCCTTAGAACTCGACTAGCTGTTGTTCTTGATTATGATATTAGGAAATTGGCCGAATAATGTAAGTCAGCAGATTGTTCACAGCTAACTGTGCAGCTTGAGGTCGATTTGCGTGACACAGCTGGGCACGGATAAATGCAGATCTTTTGCAGAGACCTTTGTCCTGCAGTGAACTTCATACACGTATTGTAGTAAGTTTCGATGCTTTCAATAACGCGAAGATTCTGCAGCAGCAAACATTTTATCGCTGTCAAACATGTTATCGCTGTCAAAGAAAGATGGATTATTAGAAAAATGGGGTTACTAGATGTCATTTTGTGCTTTCTTCTTTGATGGTCATGTGGTATGTACGACGCATTCGCGCTCTGGCTTCCCTGTGTAGTTGTTTTGATTAAACTTGTTGCTAGTCCCAGCGTGTGTCCGTCTACTTCTCGCCTGGTGTTTGCGTCTTAAAGGCTGGGTTCCATCGTTTCTAAAACATTTTCATTGAAACAGTGAGACGGCAATAAGTGGTTAGGCATCGATTATATGTCAATTACTAGCCCTTCCCTCGGCCCATTAACCTGCTTTCCCGTGGAAAATGCCAATGTTGTAGTTATATGTATCTTAGCTGCCTTAGCTTGGTAAAAAACTGTTACTGCGTATATTCGGACGTGAAAGTGAAGTAAATTGAGGCCAGAAACCGCTTGCGTATAAATTTACTTACCTTGATGTTTACAGAGCGCATACTTGAGTCGAAGCTACTACAGCCCTCCTATGAGCGCCACATTTGAACCACGCAAAGCACTCCCGATTGGTGTGCTCGAGCATCAGCTGGAAGTGCTTCGAAACAAAGGATACCACGTCACCTATCCGGTATGCATCGCTTCTGTTCACTGTAACTGGCTATCGACGTCTGTCATATTAAATTTTGCAAGGCGACCAGAATGCAAAATCAAACTATATATTGTGAAATGGTATATGGATAGATTTAGCAAAAAAGGTATTGTTTAAAGTTTATACTTTTACATTTATACGGCAAAAATATGAAGTGGCAGTGGCAAGCTTTTACGCCAATAGGGAACAATCCATCACTGCCACCTGAAGCACAATCTACGCTACAAAGCAAAATGGGGACCTGCACTGGAATGTTTAGTGCAAGCGCACGTGCGCATTGATGATTGATAATTGCTGTCAAAATCAATGTTTTTTTTCGGTTGCGCAATAAAATGGGACACTTCGCAAATAGAACAGCTTTCCTACGTGCATCCATGTGATGATTGCACTTTTCGCTTTAGATCCAGAATTTTCTCAGCATTCTGTGAAATCGTACTGTGAAATCACATTGAGATAGCGTGTAGCTTGACCGTCTGAATTACGTATTACAAGTGCTGGATAAGGTTGGCTGGTTCATTGCTCAATCAGGAAGAACTGCCATGAGCTAGAAATGTCGATTTGTTTTGCTAGATTTGCTCTTTCAATCCAATACATCTCATCGATGTGTATATAGCGCTGAAGTAACGGGCAAACTTTTTCTATTCTTTTGCAACAGCGATTGCTTGCTGGTTTAACAGTTTTATGTAAAGCAGTCGTCCTTTATTATTTATCTTATTTATTATTTTATGTAATTTACAATACTGCAGGCCCTTCTCGGGCCCATGCAGGAGTGGTTACAAAATGAGATACAGTACTAAAAAGGAGAATACGAGATAAAAGTGAAACCATTGTATCCAAACAAAGAACATAAGCACGCACAAAAGTGAACATACTCAATAAATACACACACTTTGCTTAAAGGAGCGGTTCGCGTACAAGCAGGAAAAGCAACGTTTACGTTAAGTATGCAGCCACAAGAGGCTGCATATGGAATACCGATAACATCAGTCACTTTACTACCACTCGAATTGCAAATTCTGAATACTGTCAATAAATGCATTGACAAATAAGCAGTTAACAGCCTCGATCAGAGGGTAGCATGTTCCAATGGGAAATGGCGTGTGGGAATAAAGAGTACTTATGAGTGTTGTTATGACTCGGATGGGGCCGTATTGATATATTGTGATTATATCGGGTGGAAAGTCTGAATGGCGCTTGAATGTATATTGCTTGTGGTATATGATAGGATTCGTGATAAACTCAGTATAGAAATTG
This sequence comes from Dermacentor silvarum, assembly GCF_013339745.2. Taxonomy (NCBI): domain Eukaryota; kingdom Metazoa; phylum Arthropoda; class Arachnida; order Ixodida; family Ixodidae; genus Dermacentor; species Dermacentor silvarum. Next base: position 2,641,778 of record NC_051164.1, on the reverse strand, counting down.
TAATCTAGAAATCATTCTACGTTGAGCTAGTGGTTGAATGTTAGCCATGACGTGGAGGTTCGCAGTGCTTGCTTAACGCTAATATTGCGAATATATGAATCTTAATGCTAATTTCTGTATGCGTTCTAGTTTGTCGGTTAAATACTTCTGGTGCGGAGCCCAAATTGAGTCAGCATATTCTAAAGCGGGTCTGATGAGGGTTCTGTATGCATTTAATTTAACACTAGGAGGTGTGTTTCTGAGTTTTCTTCTCACGAAATGCAGCTTACCTAGCGTCTTGTTATATATGTTATTTATATGAGGTTCCCAATTTAATTTCGTTGTAAGAGTGACCCCAAGATATGTGACTTCATCGCATTTTCTGAGTGGTATGTTATTTATTGTGTACGTAAACTGAAGCGCATTTTTCTTGTGTGTGAAGGAGATACTGGTAGTTTTTGTTGCATTCAGTTTCATCCCCCATATGTCGCACCAATTTTGTATTGCGGCTAACGAATCGTTCAGTTTTACCTGATCCTCCCTGGTATTTACTGTTGTGTAAACTACGCAATCATCGGCGAAAAAGCGCATTTGAATATGTGGCTGAACACATGATTCATTTCATTGATGTAGATCAGAAATAGGAGGGGCGCAAGAACCGAGCCTTGTGGTACACCAGAAAAAACGTTGAGGTAATCAGACATAATATCATTCACAACTACGCATTGCCTTCTGTTTTCGAGATAGTTCTTTATCCATGAAGCTGTTTTCCCGTGTATACCAATGGCCCTTAATTAGTTTAGTAATAAGAGCTGGATGAGGAACAACATCAAAGGCGTTTGAAAAATCAAAGAAAATGGCATCTATTTGACTTCTGTTATTTATTGCGGTAGCTATGTCATGGGTTATCTCAGCTAACTGAGTAATAGTAGATAAGCCTGAACGGAATCCATGTTGCCGGCTTTATAGTAGGTTATTATTCTCTAAGTGCAATATTATGGCCTTATAAATAATATGTTCGAACAATTTACTGGATCCACATGTCAATGAAACAGGTCTATAGTTATTTACGTCGAGTTTAGAGCCAGATTTGTGCACAGGTAATACTTTGGCCATTCGCCAATCGTCAGGTATCACTGAAGTATCCAAAGATCGCCTGCGAATTACGTATAAGTATTTTGACATCCAAACTGCGTATTTTTGCGGAAATGCGTTTGTTATGAGGTCGGGGCCACATGATTTCTTTACGTCCAGATTTTGCAATAGTCGAAAAATTCCTTCTTGGTCGATATCTATTTCAGGCATTGGATTAGCGAACTGATAACGTAGAGAGGGGCCGTTAAAGGTAGTTCTGTTAAATACAGATTGAAAAAATTCATTAAATTTGCTTGCTATGACGTCAGGCTGAACAACGGTTTCGTTTAAAACAATAATCTGCGATACGGTGTGCCGCTCCCTAGACAGGTAGCGCCAGAATTTTTGTGGTTTACATGTCATGCAAGAAGGCAGAGTAACAGTCAAAAAACGTTCCTTGGCCGTTTGGATCTTATCTTGTCGCAAGCGTACGAGATTTTGAAGGTCATATGTGGTTTTCTTTCTGCGCTTCCTTTTAATTTTCCGTTTTAAATGTATTATTTCGCGCGATACCCAAGGATGTTCTCTGTTAACCCGTTTCTTTCTGGAGGGAATGTAGTTATTTTCACAAAATTGTACAATATGCTTAAAACGCAACCATAATTCACTTACATCATGAAGTAAAGAAAACTGTAGAAAGCGGGCGTTCATATATTCTGAGATCGCATTGCCATCTGCTCTTGAGTAATCCTTGATAACAGCAATCGATGGCTTAACGCGTTCACGGTTTCCTAAAATTGGGCAGGAGAATACTATCATTTTATGGTCCGAAATTCCATTTTCAACGTTTAATGTGTTATTTTGAAATAGACTGCTTACGAACATCAAATCAAGTACAGAACATGACGGGCCAGCTATTATAGTCGGTTCGGAAACTAGCTGGTCTAAAGAGAAAGTAAATGACATGAACAATAGTGATTCGGCACTTTTCGCGTCAGAGCTGTTGTGTGAAAGATTAGTGCAATTGATTCCTGGTAAATTGAAATCACCTGTGATGATTACATTGGAACGTGAGTTAGTGTGCCGTGCAATGTAATCGTGGATAACCTCGAGATATTCAGGGGGCGCATTCGGAGGTCGGTACACACCACCGAGAAATATGCTTTTTCCATTAAATGTGAATTTACACCATACGCTTTCATGGTCAGGTATGTTGTTTAAGACTGTGAATATTATGTTAGATTTAATGGCGACAGCTACACCTCCCCCCGCGATTCTCTGTCTTTCCGTATGAGCCGATAAGAAGATGGAAACACTTCGGAATCCTGGACAACTTCGTGAAGCCAGGTTTCCGTGATGACTATGACATGCGGTTGATGAGCTGCAACTATGCTTTCAAGTAGGCTGAACTTATTGACTACGCTGCGCGCATTCAGCCATAACACTCTGATAAATCTAGTACGTTGTTGTCACGTGCTATCACGAGATGTCGGGCCAGCGTGTGCGGAAGTTATTGGTTTTGATTGCTCAATTCTGCGGCCCTCATGCTCACTCCAGGTAAAGGTTTTGCCATTTATTTTCAGTTTATCGAATGCCAGCGATACCTTCGCCCCTTTCGCCTTGTCACTTACTGCAGAACGCCATAATTTAGCACGTGTCGCGTACTTTCTTCGAGAAACCCTCGGATATTGAAATCTGGGTGTTTTTCAGCTTGAAGCAGCTCGATAATATTTTGCTTTTCTCGGCGAAGTTAAATAACCTGATAATAACGGGGCGTGTCCTTTGGCTTTGTTTTCTACCGATGCTATGAACTCGTTCTATTGAGTCAATTTCTATTACTAGGATCTTCTTAAATATATCGTCTCGCACTTTTGCTTCAAGGGTTCTAACATCTTCATCAGAGCTCTCACTTAGTCCATAAATTATTAGGTTGTTCCTCCTACTTCTATTTTCTAAATCATCGACGTTCGATGCCAGAAATTCGACTCGTGTCATGGTAGATTCACAAGATTCTTCGCAGTGTACCATCTTTTCTGCGCATTCTTTCCATAGTCCTCTTTCATTCTCAATTACGGTCATTCTTTCCTGCAAATCTGCAACTATTGTCTCCACATGCTTGATATTTGAAGACAGTTGTTTCAGTGTTTTGTTCGTTTCTTTGTGTTCTCTTAGAATGCCTTTCATTAGTTCCCGCTGCGAACATTCATCCGAATCAGAGTCAGGGCCTGGATTTTGTTCCACGTCTCCGGATGTTACTAACATTAAGCGGACAACATTAACACAATCCCGCAAAATAGTAACACAGCATTGTGGACTTGGGAGCACCGTCAATGTTACGTCGTTGTCTCTAATTGAAGAGACTAAATGTTTGTCACTAACCTGTGCGATCAGAAAAAATTTGATCAGCATCCGTGCTTGTTCGGTGCTTCCAAGTCCACAGAAGGGTATGTCGAAATGGCTGCTGATTTTATCCCATGATGTCTCCGTCGACGTCACCGTGCTGGTCAGGTGGTCCCAGTGCAGAGCACGTGGTATAGATTCTTGCGACGTGTTTCGTCTGATGAAGCCAGCAGGGCAGACAGCCGGAGGTAGCAGCAGATGGGCCTGATGCAGTGCATGCTCAGACCCTGCGCTGACGAATCCGGTCCTCGGCAGCACGATCTGTGCGATCAGAAAAAATCTGATCAGCATTCGTGCTTGTTCGGTGCTTCCAAGTCCACTGCTTGACTTTTTTCAATGAAGAAACCACTATATACACGGAGGAACCCAATAAGACTGCGGAGAACGGTATCAGCATGCCGGTTTTTCTGGCGACACGTGCACTGGTGAAACCTAAAATATTGTTACGGGGAGAATATATATAGAATGGATATATTTACAGGGTAAGGCGCACAACGCTGCAGCAATCGTTCAGGGGAGCGCGTGCACACCAGAAAAACCACCCGTCGTCGTCGTCATCGTCCAAGCACCGACCACAGGATCGCCGCTCGTGACATTACCCGCCGGCGGCAGAAGCACCGTCCCGGTGCAATTAGGGCCCGGGCTGAGAGTGGTACGGTTTAAGACTCGAGACATGGACTATGTCACTCGCGATTGTTGCAGAGGCCGACGTAGGATTTAGCGGAGCGATTTCATAGGTCACATTAGTGACTTTGCGTACGACGCGGTAAGGGCCAGCATAACGGGAGAGAAGTTTTTCGCATAGGCCAACGCGACGTGACGGGAACCACAGCAAGACGAGCGATCCTGGAGGGAAGTTCACCTCCCGGTGTCGGCGGTCATAGAGACATTTTTGTTTGACCTGTGAAGCCGACAAGCGATCGCGGGCAACCGGACGGGCGATGTCAGCACGGGCAAGAGCATCACGAGCATAGGCAGAGGATGTGTCTGCGTGAGCATGAAGTATGGTGTCCATAGGTAATGGTGGGTCGTAGCCAAACAGTAGATAAAAAGGTGAATAGCCAGCTGTGTCGTGACGAGAAGAGTTGTAGGCGAAGGTCACAAAAGGCAAGTTAATGTCCCAGTCTCGGTGGTCCTCAGACACGTACAATATTATTAGCTCGAAAGTGGACTTCACGAGAGCACTAGTAGTGGCATGGAAGTATATGAAGTTGGGCTATTTGTTTTGACACAGGGAAAGAATCAGGCCCCACGCTTCTCATGGGTATGTTGGAGTCAAAATATTCAGAGAATTCTTACCCTGGCGGGACAAGAAGCTCTCGCCCAACTTGCACGTCGAGCAGCCATGGCCATTGGAGTCCTGGAATGAGGATACCACCCACTCGACCTTAAGAGCAACGACTTCGATGGTCCAAATAAATGTAGTCTCTCTCTCTTTCTTTCCGTCATCGGCGAGATACGTTAAGGGTTTCTCTGCATGCATGAGAATATTCGCTAGCAATATTCATCCAGCCGTTCAGAGTATCCACAACGGCGTTCAGACTTACGACTTACACAAAGTGTTTGTTATAATAGTGAAGAACAGAATAATGGCCAAGGTAGAAGCAGGACCGCCAAAGCAGTCAACGTCATGTTCGAGATAGTCGCTCGACCTTGACTATTGTGCTATTTGCAGCGATTCTTTGCAGCGATCTTCGACCTTCATAGAATACAACCTCATTTCAAGTAGTGCGGGTGCTTGAGTTCTCGAAAACGCCTGCACCCTTGAACTTCGACACCGCGCGCTACATTTGACTATGCCAGCCGATTCGGCCCAACAGACGGAACCACCACCGGTCGTGATTCGCTCTAGCATGGTTCGCAAAAGAGATCCCGCCGTGTACAGCGGCACGGACGACCACGACGTCGAGAACTGGCTTTCGTCGTACTATAGCGTGAGCGTGCACAGCCGATCAGAGGGCGCCTCCAAGTTGAGTAATGACATCTTTTACATCTACGACGTGGCAAACTTAGGGTATACGAATGAAGAAGTGGACTTTCAGACCTAGTCTGCTTCCAAGGCGTCCTTCTTGGAGGTTCTCGACTGCCTTCCTGTACGGAAGATGAGCGCCGAACAACGCTTGCGTGCTAAATTAAGCACGCGCTGCAAAGATTAAGTACATAATGAAGGCTATCGACGATGACGCCTTTCAGATGCTTCTTGCGAAGTCCACTCGAACAGTGACACAAGTTACCACTTGTCGGCGTTATGACCAACTGTAGAAGCAACGAGCTCCGACTCGGCGTCATAACCAGAGAGGTGAGAAACTCACAGTAATAGGAGTCATCTGGCCACTCTTCTGTATTACAGCAAGTGAAATCACTTGAGCAGTGGCAACGGCGCCAGCAGCGGCAGTGGCGGTGGCGGCGGCGGCGACAGCAGTAGAGCAGCGGGAGGAGTAGGAGTAGACAACCACAGAACTGATGCCCTACGAGTGCTAATTCAGCAGCTGCCTGTGGCCGCTCTGCTGAGTGACGCCGAAGCAGGGAAGCGGGTGTGATCGCAACCTTATTTGCCCTTTCAGCTTCTCTGCACAGTATGGTCCCGTCCCATGGCCGTGACAGCCTCTACTCCGTATGTTGAATTGCAAGGTCCCATCCCGTTGCCGTGGCAGCTCCTTCTCCGTATGTTGCATGATATTGTGCCGCCCATGGGACTGACACGCTTTATCCCTCTTTTGCATGGCATGGTGCCCTCCCGTTGCCATGACCGCCCCTTCTCCGTATGTTGCATGACATGGTCCCGCCGTCGCGAATACTTGGCGTACACACGATAACCGGCCGATACTAATTGCGTTGGTGGTTCCGGCTACATAACCCGACACTGGCATGGTTGCGTGCCCACGTTTGGGGACGCCCGTCAGCCAACCCATTTCGCTGACCAGCCCTGTTCACGCTACGACTCTTCGGATCCGTAATCCAATAAAGCCCCAAGTGGTGATACACTATCTGTGTACCGTCGCTCGCTTTCACCAAGTCGCCGCTTTTATTGCGATAGCAATTATATGGACACTCAAAAGCAGATTTCTGCCGTCGCCGTCGCCGTCGCCGTGAGGTTCCGTATGACGTCATTTGGAGATGAAATCGTCGCCGCGCGCCGAACGCTGTATGTGCGAGTGAAAGGGCGCGAGGGGCGCGTCTTTCACGGGGAGTGAACGCACGGCGGAGAACAAACGCGCGTTCTGCGCCGTGCTCGCTTAAGGGCTGCAGAAGTAGGCGTCTCGTTTCTCCTTTACAATCACCATATATGTAGAGCAAACGCGCCTTCTTCAGACGCGCGAGAGGCCGTGGGGGAGGGGGAAGGAAGGGAGGCGACGTTTAGCTGCGGCACCAAGTGCCTATTTATATCAGAGGCTCCAGCAACAGTCACCAACGCCGCACGCATTTTGAGCTAACGCGGGCAAAACGCCGATGGCGTCGACAACAGTTCTGCGTGTTGTTGCTACCAAAGCAGCTCACCTTACTTCGTATAACATTGCTGTGTTGCTATCGCATTCATTGCTTCGCCCTTAGGGCGAAACTGTGACATTTTTTGTCTTCTCTACGCCGACGTCGACGTTTTTGTAGAAGTTCCCATAGACATGCTCCTGTCGACCCTGCAGCTGCCGTATCCGTTACTGACGCAACCCTTTGCCCCACAGCGAATGGAGAACCTGTTCAGCCTCTAGCTGCCTGAACTGCTTGTGTCATTATTAAGCACGAGCACTACATCTTTAAAGTTCATCGTTCTTACATCCTGCTCTCACAATATCGTACTTGGCTGGGAGTTTTCCTTACTTAACAATGCCCTAATTGACTGCACTCATACTGAACTTGAGCTGTTTCTGCTTTTATTGCGATAGCAATTATATGGACACTCCAAAGCATATTTCTGCCGTCGGCGTCGCCGTCGCCGTGAGGTTCCGTATGACGTCAACGGCGATTAAATCGTCGCCGAGCGCCGTATGCTGTATGTACGAGTGAAAGGGCGCGAGGGACGCGTGCTTTCACGGGGAGAGAACGCACGGCGTAGAGCACACGCGCGTTCTTCACCGTGCTCCATGAAGGGCTGCAGAATTAAGCGTTTCTTTCCTCCTTTACAATCACCATATAAAGAGCAAACGCGACTTCTTCCGCCGCGCAAAAGGCCGTGGCGGGACGGTAGGGAGGAAGGCGAGGCGACGTTTAGCTGCGGCACCAAATGCCTATTTATATAAAAACGTTGCGAGGCGAGAAGGTGGTAAAGACTTCCGATGCTGCTCGACAAGTGTCCTGTTCTGATCTCGTCGAAAACCTCCGAGCCGCCCCCAGAGGCACCGGCAACAGTCACCAACGCCGCGCGCGTTCGGTGCGAATCCGGGCAAAACGCCGACGGCGTGGACTACAGTTCTGCGCGTTGCTAGTGCTGCCTGCATGTCCAAGTTTATACAGTTGATAAAACTACTATCCTTACTCCGTATAGCTCTCTACTAATTTGCTATCGCAATATTTTTTGGCCCTTCCTTCAACAACATTCACTAGTCTATACGCAGAATCATCCTCAAGGAAGATACGGAATTTCCTCCAACCACGTCATTTCTTCTGCGTATATTTTGTAGCGACCTTTCTGACGGACTTATATTTTTTGAGCCATCGAACGTTTTTCGTTCTCAGAAAGCCCTTCTGCTTGACGCGACGCTCGTCGTATCGACCAGTTCCAACCCACTCTTTTTCACCAATCTCAGTCCGTTTTCCGTGAAGCTGTGATACCAAGCTGCGAAGTGAGACTTGGAAGGGCGCGTAACTCATTTATTCTTGGCACATTTTCATTCTGCTGCATGGGCCGTCTTAGTCGACCTTGATGTGCGGCGTCCCCTAAACCTTCCCGACTCCGATCTGTTGAGTTCATCTAGCGCCGACGATCTCAGTCTTCAACGTTCCGGTCTTCTCCATCTACTGTGCTAGTTCCGTGATTCTTTCGATGTTGCTCAACATACCCATTGAACGCACAATAAATGTTTATTACTACATGGGCACTGGCTGTAACTCGCCGCTGCACTAATGACCATATCAAATTTCCGTGGTGCGGGGTCACACCAACTCTATACCACATTACGTGAGAGTGCATGCTACCCAACATAGAACATCACGACACGAACACCACGAGAGAGCAATAGGAGGCACTGCTACCTCGGCCCTCGACGATCAGCTCAAGCTGATCCAGAGAGCAGAGAAGATGGCAAGAGCCAGCGGAGCACTGGATAGGAGCGCCGACCATTAGCGATGCCCCTTCGGGGCAACACAAAACTCTGATTATTTTTCTAATGAAGTTTAGCTATCCTATTCTATCCGTCACAGAACCCCGAATTATTACTGAGATGATCGCTGACATGCATCACCGGGACGTCATCCCACCGTCACATATTCTATTGCCGCGTTTACATGAATGCGACAGTGGCGCATCGCATTTCCAAGCCCATTTGGGAAAGGCGATGCGACGCCGTTTACATGCAGTGTATTAACTCCCCCGAGAACGTAGCGCTACGTGCGTGAGTCGACTTCCGCCCGTATATCTACCATCGCCTCGCGCGATGGTAGATTTACCATCGCGATGCGCCTTCCTATCGGATTACCACTCTTTACATGAATATGCGATGCGCTAGAAGTGCGATGCGATGCGTCATTGTCGCATTCATGTAAACGTGGCTTATCAAATAAAAAAAAAACATATCAGTTCAGCAGTAAGTGATGTTGGGCTAGTTGATATTGCATCGTTTTGAAGCGGAAAACTGCGCGGCAAGACGCGTACTGACGGAAAGTAGACAACTAAGGCGCTGATGTTGTCTACTTTATACACAGCGGCTTTGTTTTTTTACACTCTGTTTGTCCTCGTCTTGCCGCAATGTTTTCCACTTCAAAAACAAGTATATGTCTTGCCGCGAATCAACGATGTGCTTGATTGATTACGAGGCGTCGAGTTCTTATCTTGATTAGATTAGCGCTCGGGGTATTGGCGGCTGCCCGCGGCGTACTTCGATCGTTTTACGTGAGAGATAATGCATGACTTCAATGTCATGCCATTTGGCTTTTGCAGTACGCCTGCCTCCTTCCAGCGTTCATCTTGAAACTGCAGCGCGCACACAAGAAACGAGGACAATAAGGCAAAGGTAACAGACAGGCACTGACATTCGCAACTCAGTTTTGTTTCAAGATGAATAGCTACCAACTCGCCCAACTTTCAGTAATTTTACAATTCCTTCCAGCGTAACGTGTACTCGGTGCTGCGCGGCTTAAAGTGCCAGATAGTCTTTGCTACCTCCAAACATCCCAAGGCGACTTAAGGGCCTGAATCGCTTCCAGGAGTGCTCGAACAATGCTGGACTACAACTCAATCTGAAGAAGTGCCGCTCCGCCACCCAAATTCACGTGTGCCCCTCAGTTCCTGGGATTGTTAAGAAGGCAGGCTCGTCCCCGCCAGCCCTGAAGCAGTTGTCTGCTTCTCCTAAACAAGTGGCATTTTGACCGCACACACATTTATACGGACGCTTCCACCAATTTCAACAGCTCTGCCGGATCAGTAGTTGTTCCATCGGACGCCATCTCTTTGCAATTTAAATACTCTCACAATAGCATGTCGACAGCAGCAGAACTTGTGGCTCTTCAAGGTGCACTCAATTACGTACTCTAGCAGCCACCAATCTTTGGGCCATTTTCAGCCACTCAAGAGCAGCCTTACAAACTCTGCATCTTGCCCTACGTCACGGGCTACACGAACAGCTAGTGCATGAAATAAGGCACATTCATCACCACGCCCTCGATAAAAGACACGACAATGTATTTCAATAGTTGCTAAGCCACTCCGGCATTTGAGACAATGAAAGCGCAGATGAAGCTCCGCTCGGCTCATCAAAAAAAGTCGCAGTTTCGCGGGAAAGGCGAAGCATCAATTGCGATAGAAAATTAGTAGAGAGCTATACGTAGTCAGGCAAGTAGTTTTATCGGCTCTATAAACTTGTACACATTCGCTTGTAACAGAATTAACAAGCATAGTGTCAGCGCGCACAAGCAAGCCTGAATAGATCACACTCGATGACCACAGACAACCGCTGTCACAACGCTGACGCGAGAAAGCGCGGCTGCAGCAGCGAGCGAAGGTTCGTGCGGTCTATCGCGTCAACGAAAGCTGAGCGGCGAAAGCACAGCGCATGCAAAGGTAGGAGCTGTGTGATACGGTGATACGCTTTCAAGATACGTTGCGCAGTTGTTGGTTGAATGGAAGCAGGTAGAAGCTGCACGGGCACACCTCCTCCCTCCCGCACTGCCTTCCCACTTTCCTCCTTTCGCATGCGAGATTGAATCGCCAGGTCCCCTTGTGCACTTGGTTCCGGAGCACAACGGCGCCCACCCTCTCTCGCTTTCATCGTCCCACGGCCTTTTGGGGGACGGAGACGTCGCACTTGTTCTCCGCCGTGCTATCGCTCTCCGTGAAAGCGTGCATCCCCCGTGCGCTGTGTGTGCCTCCCTCGCACATACAGCATACGGCGCGCGGCGATGATTTTATCGCCCTTAGATTTTATGCGGAACCTCACGGCAATAGCGACGACGACAGCAAAAATCCGCTTGGATTGTCCATATAATTACTATCGCAATAAAACATGAGCCGGTGACTACGCTACTCCCAAGAACGGATGCTGCGCGGCAACTTCAGTAATTTGCTCGCACCATTACAGTTCTACGATGGAATTCACCGGGTTTCTCTAACTCACACTTGCACTCTCTCGACCGTAACTCCATAACTCGCAACTTCGCCTGCCAGCTGGACTCTCCCGTCGCGAAACACCTTTATTGTGCCGCATGGGGTTGGGAGTCACATTAACAAGTGCCTATTGATTCCAAATAGCAATGGTCAACAGTGCGGCGTGCAATTTGTGCGGGTGCGATGAGACTCTAGAGCACGTTCTGTTTCACTGCCCATCCTTTGACGCTCAACAACGTGCTCTAAAAGCTAGACTGAGCCTGTTAGATAATACAGCGCTCTCGGTGGAAAGATAGTGGGACCATGGCCTATGCATTCTTGCATGCAAAAGGCCACAAAGCCCTTCTGCACTTCTTGAAGGCTACTGGGCAGTGCGAGCGCTTGTGACTCGGTAATTCCTCTGCGAATATGTTCACAATAGTTTAATCTTTATTATTTTTATTCTATTTCCCTATTATCTCTTCTTCTTCTTTACCCCTCCCTAGTGTAAGGTAGCCAACCGGCCACGTCCTTGGTTAACCTCTTTACCTATCTGTTTTCGTTACTCTCTTTGATCTTCCTGTTCCTTGTGAATATTTCCATGCGAGCACCAGCCTGAATTCTTCTGTTAATTCTGTGTCTGGTTGGCCGGTTACTTGACTAATTTTACTATTTCTCTCTCCAAATGGTGACGTAATATTAGCAATGTCGACGAGGTTCATTGTCCTCAATAACCTTGCAAGAACTCTAGGTATACAGGTAGGCACTGCAAGGGCTGTTCGTAGAACGGGGGTACCCTCGCGATCACGGCACGGTCCTTCGTCTTCCTCTTCAGTCGGCGCGTACACAGGGGCGCCTCTGCTTCATTACAATGCCCGAGAGCGAAGCGTAACCATCCTAGCGACTGAGGGCGCAGAGAAGATGAGTGGGCCGTACTACGGTTTCAAGCGGTTGACATGTACTGTCTCTCGCCCACGAACGACGCAGGTCTGGTGACACTGTGAGCGGCTCAACGATGTAGTTGATAGGTGATAGTGGCATCGATGATACGGTAGGGTCCATGATAAACGCGCAGAGTTTGGAAGAGAGGCAGGAATGTGGGCTGGTATCCAAAGCCGAACAAGTGAACCGGGAGCAAAGGCTGGGTGGTGGTTGATGAGTATGGTCATGTCGTGTCTTTTGACGTTCTTGAGTCTCGCTCCACATATCATCATCATCATCGCTAGTGAGGGAACGTGGCAGCTTACGGCAATCTTCAGCATATTTGGTGACTTCGGAAAGCGGAGTGTACTCTGCGGCGTCAGGTTGGTACGGCAGTATGGTTTCCAAAGGGCATGAAGGCTCACGGCCATACACAAGGAAAAAGGGGGGAAAGCCGGTACTCGCTTGCGTCGCGATATTGTATGCGATGTGACAAAGGGGAGTATGGTGTCGCAGTTGGAGTGGTCGGATGAAATATACATCCGCAACATGTCGCCAGTGTGCGATTGAACCGCTCGGTCAGGCCGTTAGTTTGGGGATGGTATGCGTCGTCGATTTTCGGTGAATGATCCTCCACTCAGCGGAGGTGGCTTCGAACACCCTCCGACAGAAGACACGGCCCC